>NC_045605.1:50546870-50847703 GCF_009762305.2 Zalophus californianus
TACCAAGGTAATCAGTGTCACTCCATTCTTTATTTAATGAGTGCCTATCTGGTGCTCTCTGGTGTTCTCAAATTCCAATGTGTAAAGATAATAAGACAAAGGTCCTGGAAGAACTAACAAGAAAGTAATGTACAGACAGAAAAACAGGATAAAGACATGAAGGTGGGAAACACTGACTCTACTGGAAAATAGAGAACACTTTCTTCTATTTAGAGTCTCAGGCTAGAATATAAAAGGCCTTGTGGGTCATGCAAAGGATTCCAAATTTATCATAAAGACAATTAAAAACATAAAGCAACCTGTTTGTTTTTTTTTGTATTTAGTAATACAAGAGAATAGAGCTTTAGTTGCAATTCTTGCCCCAAATTGGATACATTGCCTACAGCAAGTTCAAGCCTAATTGCCTTAGTTGTCCAGTCATATTCACTTATACTACAGCTTTGGATAAAACCTTCTATCACTGCTGCCGCCTTCTTTTTTTTCTTTTTCTGCCTTTTTTTTTTAATTATGTTATGCTGCCTTCCTCTAAAGCTGACTCATTTTTTTCTAACATGCACTCTTTCTTTATTGTTTTCACCATAATTATTGATTTAAAGAGCATTCATTGCATTTCAAATAATATTTAAGAATCTCTCAGAAGCTCAGTGATAAGAAAATAGTTGTTTTGTTTCCACAGAAATGCAATTGTACATGTTGTTCTCTTGATTCACTGTGTGTGCTGAGCAAGATTTCAGAACATTTGGTGTCCTATGGTTGAAATATGCATCCACAAAGCAGAACAAATGCATAATGCTGCCCTCTGTTGAAAAACTCCTGGGACACAAATCAATCCTTGAAAGGTAGATCAAAATATTACATCTACATCAGTATGAGATGATTTGAAGAGCTAAAAAATTTGATAGGATCTGTGAAGAAATGATAACTTTCTCGTATTTGAATCCAAAAGAACAATATCCAAGGAAAACGTGACAAATTAAATATTTAAAAAATATTATCAGCATTGAAAAATATTAAGCTAAAAGAGAGTAACAGCCTGTATAGAAAAATATTTTCTCCACATATGACAGATGAAATGATCATTTCTTTATATAAAGCATCAAGATGCCAAAAGACATTTAAGAAAACAATATTGGAGACACTTCACATAGGAAGGAGGTCCCTAGTAATTGTAATATATGTGTGACAAAATGTTAATATTCTCTAGAAATTTTAGACTTGAAATATACATCTATAAATGTTTATACTTAGGGCTGAGCTTTATAAACTGGTATAAACCTATTGTAACTCCATACAGGTAATCCCTGACTTACGATGTTTCAATCTATGATTTTTCAACTTCACAATGGTGTGAAAGCAATACACAGTCAGTAGAAACTGTACTTCAGGTTTTAAATGTTGATATTTTCCTGGGCTAGCAATTTGTGTTATGATACTCTCTCATGTAGCTGGGCAGCAACAGTGAACCACAGCTCCTATGTTTGTGAGGGTGAACAACTGATATGCTTGCAACCATTCTATACTCACACAACCATTCTGTTTTCCACTTTCAGTACAGTCTTCAATCAATTACATGAAATATTCAACTGGGTTTTAAGTTGGTTTTGTGTTATGTGATTTTGCTCAGCTGTGGACTAATGTAAGTGTTCTGAGCCCATTTAAGGTAGGCTAGGCTAGGTTAGGTGTATTAAATGCATTTCAACTTAATCATATTTTCAACTTATTATGGATTTATTGGGATGTGATCCCATCATAAGTCAAGGAAGATCTGTATAACAGGAAGCTGAAAAGACAATAAGCTAAAAAGTACCTTACCCACAATACAGTAATACTATTCCTTGTATTTGATTAAAGGAAATGATCCAAGAGCTCTAGGTAAGAAGGTATCATTTATAATTGCAAAATACAAACATAAATATGAATATACATCCTTCAGAAAATGTTCTTTAACATTATGGTACATCAAAATGATGAAACTGTTATAGATAATACGTACTGTGATTGGATAAATAATAGTCCCCCAAAGATGTCCACATCCTAGTCAGTGAAACCAGTGAATATGTTACCTTACATGGCAAAATGGATTTTGCACATGCAAATAAGGTTCACAGAACTCAAGATAGGGAGATTATCTTGCATTACCTGGGTGGGCCAAACCTAATCATGAGCCTTTAAAATCAGAGGACACTGTCCAGCTAAAGTGAGAGAGATGGTGGCAGCAGCAGAAGCAGAAGATTTGTAGCAAAGGGGAAAATAAGAGAGACTGCATGTGCGAGAAGGATTGATATCCTATTGCTGCTTCTAAGATCCAGGGAGCTCCGTGCAAGGACCAGAGAGAAGTCTCTAGGAACTAAGGATGGCCCCCCGGTGTCAGTCAGCAAGGACCCATGCAGGACTCAGTCCTTCAATCACAAGGTACTGAATTCAGCCAATAATCTGAATGAGTTTGAATGTGGATTCTTCCACAGACTCTCTAGTGAGGAATACAGCCCTTGCCAATCACCTTGATTTCAACCCTATGAGACCTAGAACTGAGGAATCAACCCAGCTTTGGATTTCTGAGCTACAGATCTGTGAAATGATAAAGTTATGTGATGCGAAGCCCTAAATTTCTAGTACTTTGTTATGGGAATATAGAAAACTAACATACACATGAAGATTATATAGATTTAAAAAAAAGAAAAATATAAAGTATCCATGCCAACATGCTTAATCGAATGGCAGAATACTAACACACACACATATGGACTCCCTACCTTTCTCATTTTCATGTGCACAGCAAAAAAAAAAAAAATGCACAAAGCTATACACAGACCATTCTGTTACTACATAAAAAAGAGAAAGTTAACTGAAAAGAAAAAATGTGTTTAAGTTCTAAAATTGGGAGTATTTTAAATGATTATTTGAAATTATTAATTAATGTTTTATTGTTTCATTGTCCCTTCATTATAAATTTAAATAGTACTACAACAGATAGATAATAAAAAATATTTTAAAAAAGGTTTTACCTAAACCAGTACTTTTTTTTTGTTTTTTAACCAGTATCTTTGATGAGAGTTTTTTTGTCTTCCCAAGACCACACGCCCTCCTGTGGAGGAATTTAAGGCAGCTACACACAGGTCTGGGTAAACTAACTTGTTTTGTTTCCTACCTTCTGAATTGTCCAACTCTCCGCAGGGGCCACCATGTAATTCCAGATACAAGTTTAATCCCTATTCTAATTTTATAAGCAGTTCTTTGCTCTATGAAAGAGATCATTCAGAGCAGTTTAGCCTGAAGAATACTCATTTTCTAATCTTATGCCTCTACTTTAGTGATTAGATTCACCATGTTTTCTTTGAGAAATATCCTTCCTAAAGCCAGTTCAAAAAACAAGTTATGTGCTTTTTTCTTTTTCCTTTTTCCTTTTCTCTTTCTTTCTTTTGTGCCTGCATCCCAATATCTGAATCCCATTTTCTACCTGATAAGAATTATGTGGGCAAACAAGGACGCTGATCAGTTATAGATAAGAGGAATCTGATCCTGAGAGAGTCTGCTCTGGCAGAAATGTGAATTAAGATTCCTCAAGGTAGGAAAAGCCAATGATAAGTTAAATCCAGAGTCCTTAAAGAGGACTTCAGTTGAAGGATTAACACAAAGTAATGTAAAGAGGATAGAGAAAATTAAATGAAGATCTGAAACAAGCTAGGTAAGTCCAGGCTGATATCCACAAACAACACATTTTGGTATCGATTGTGTGTTAATGGGCATGCAGGTACACCATATGGGGTCAAGCTACAGGTCAAGTTAAGTGTTGGTCCCAATAACCTTCCAGGTGCTCCACCTCCTCCAGTCCTGGCCGTTCTTTGTTTTCATCTGTTAATGGAGTTTATTTTTCATCTGTCAGTTGTTGATCCCATGGTCAAACATTGATGCCTGTTGAGATTGCCTGTGTATGGCTTGCCCCCCCTATGTCCTAGTCAGCTGCAAATAAGTGACAGAAAATTGTATTTGAATCAAAGCAAGGAAAAGACAGAAGGAATGCTTGAGCAGTCTTCAGTCTTCCCCCACTCTGCCAGACTATCCTCTGATTGATGACTGTGTTATGTATTTCCAACTCCCTTTCATTTTTACCATTTCAACATGCAGCTCTCATCTTTCTTTGTCTCACTGTATCTGTCAGAATTTAAAAATAAATACCTCAAAAATTAGCACAGGCAAAGATATAAAAAATCAAAAGAACTTCCTTGGGGGACGCAGAGAGAAACCCATCTTCCATATATGTGAGTGGGGTTGAAAAAGGCTGTCAGGAGGGAACAGAAGGAACCAAAGAAGCCCAGGGGCACTCGTCTGTCCCTTCATACCCCGCTCAAGAATCAAAAGTTGGCAACAGATTTGACGGAATGACTTCATCAGAGCCATAAAGAGGCCAACTTCTCTGTACTTGAATTTTCTAGGAAAAAAGAATAATACAGAAACTACTGGGACTATAAAGAATTTATAGCCACTACTATTATCTTAGTGCAAACCACTATTTTTGGTTGTCTGAATGACATAATAGATTCCTGAGTGATGTATCTACATTACTTCTGCCCTTTCCAATTTATTTTTACACAATAATCAAAGTCATCTACTAAAATCTAAACCAGATGATAGCATGCCCCTAAAACTCCCCAACTACATTTAGAAAAAAAATCCAAACTTTTTACGATGACCTACAAGACCCAAAAGATGTGACCCAGGCTATGCTCAGACCTCATCTCTTATTATTCATTTTTTACTAATTAAAGTCTCAGAAATTACATCCCCATCACCCTAGATACTCCATAACTCTTTATGAGATTACACTTTAAAATGTGTCATTTTTTCTCCGTAAAATTATTTATAATAATACACTTTAACTGTATCATTTCTCTTGAAATGTTGCATTTGAATTTATTTATTTATTTACTTTATTGCTTATTTCTGTCTCCCTTGTTTTATTCTTCTTCAATTCCACTTCAAATTAAACTCCCTGAGAGCAAGAAATTCTATCCCCAAAACCCAGTGCAATACCTGAAGCACAGATGATGCTCAATAAATTGTGTTAGTTAAAGGAATAGACTTATAAGATGTGAAGGTCTAGAAAACTTTGGGGACCATTCAGGTACTGTAAAATAATGATGACGTGTAGAGTGCAAAGGCCTGGATTATAACCCCCGTTCCACTTCATCTATCATTTCATCTAAGTGGACCTCCTTTTCACATTTACAAAATGAAAACAATATTTTTTTTAATTTAATTTAATTTTATTATGTTATGTTAGTCACCATACAGTACATCATTAGTTTTTGATGTAGTGTTCCATGATTCATTGTTTTCAGAAGACCCAGTGCTCCATGCAACACATGCCCTCCTTAATACCCATTACCGGGCTAACCCATCCCCCCACCCCCCTCCCCTCTAAAACCCTCAATTTGTTTCTCAGAGTCCACAGTCTCTCATGGCTCATCTCTCCCTCCAATTCCCCCCCCTTCATTTTTCCCTTCCTTCTCCTAATGTCCTCCGTGCTATTCCTTATGTTCCACAAATAAGTGAAACCATATGATGATTGACTTTCTCTGCTTGACTTATTTCACTTAGCATAATCTCCTCCAGTCCCATCCATGTTGATGTAAAAGTTGGGTATTCATCCTTTCTGATGGCTGAGTAATATTCCATCGTATATATGGACCACATCTTCTTTATCCATTCATCTGTTGAGGGTATCTTGGCTCTTTCCACAGTTTGGCTATCGCGGACATTGCTGCTATGAACATTGGGGTGCATATGGCCCTTCTTTTCACTACATCTGTGTCTTTGGTGTAAATACCCAGGAGTGCAATTGCTGGGTCATAGGGTAGCTCTACTTTAACCTTCTGAGGAACCTCCACACTGTTTTCCAAAGTGGCTGTACCAACTTGCATTCCCACCAACAGTGTAAGAGGGTTCCCCTTTCTCCACAACCTCCCAACATTTGTTGTTTCTTGACTTGTCAATTTTTGCCACTCTAACTGGTGTAAGGTGGTATCTCAATGTGGTTTTGATTTGAATTTCCCTGATGGTGAATGATGATGAACATTTTTTCATGTGCCTGTTAGCCATTTGTATGTCTTCTTTGGAGAAGTGTCTGTTCATGTCTTCTGCCCATTTTTTGACTTGATTATTTGTTTTTTGGTTGTTGAGTTTGAGACGTTCTTTATAGATCTTGGATATCAGCCCTTTGTCTGTAGTGTCATTTGCAAATATCTTCTCCTATCCCATGGGTTGCCTCTTTGTTTTGTTGACTATTTCCTTCACTGTGCAGAAGATTTTTATCTTGATAAAGTTCCAAAAGTTCATTTTCCCTTTTGTTTCACTTGCCTTTGGAGATGTATCTTGAAAGAAGTTGCTGTGGCCGATTTCAAAGAGGTTACTGCCTATGTTCTCCTCTAGGATTTTGATGGATTCCTGTCTCACATTGAGGTCTTTCAACCATTTTGAGTTTATCTTTGTGTATGGTGTTAGAGAATGGTCAAGTTTCATTCTTCTGTATATAGCTGTCCAATTTTCCCAGCACCATTTATTGAAGAGGCTCTTTTTTCCATTGCATATTTTTCCTGCTTTGTCAAAGATTAGTTGGCCTAGAGTTGAGGGTCCATATCTGGGCTCTCTGTTCTGTTCCATTTGTCTATATGTCTGTTTTTGTGCCAGTACCATGCCATCTTGGTGATCACTGCTTTGTAATACAGCTGAAATCAGGCAACGTGATGCCCCAGCTTTGTTTTTCTTTTTCAACATTTCCTTGGCGATTCGGGGTCTTTTCAGATTCCATACAAATTTTAGGATTGTTTGTTCCAGCACTTTGAAAAATGTCATTGGAATTTTGATCGGGATGGCATTGAAGGTACAGATTGCTCTGGGCAACATAAATATTTTAACAATGTTTATTCTTCCGATCCATGAGCATGGAATGTTTTTCCATCTTTTTGTGTCTTCTTCAAGAAAACAATATTCTTAATCTCAAAAGTAGTAAAGACGAAAAATAAGAATGAATCCAGGTCAACTAGTAGTGGCTAATAGTTTAAAAACTCTATAGTTCTGTGTAGATGAGAAATCTGTCAGTGTTCTACACAGATAGATGTATTTCTAAATGTTTGGATGTAAACATATTTTTATACTTATTTTTATACCTATTTTTATTTCATGTTTTGTGTAGCTATATCTACTTTAAAACTGCATCTATCTTGTTATGGTATGGGGGCTAGTTCAAGTAACTGGGGTTTCTTCTTAAGTTCTATTTAAAGTCTAGTTTAAGATCTACATACATGTATAGATCCATTTAGATGTGGAATATATGAAGACTATAAAAATATGTTTTAAGATTACAGGGGCCATGAAGGGGGGGTGTGGAAATCAGAGGAGGGGGACGAACCATGAGAGACTATGGACTCTGAGAAACAAACTGAGGGTTTTAAAGGGGAGGGGGTGGGGGGATGTGTTAGCCTGGTGACAGGTATTAAGGAAGGCATGTATTGCAAGGAGCGCTGGGTGTTATACGAAAACAATGAATCATGGAACACTACATCAAAAACAAATGATGTATTGTATGGTGACTAACATAACATAATTAAAAAAATAAGGTTACAAAGACCAATTGGCCTCTGAAGTAGGGAATTATGATAATGAACAGGGATCTCAGTAGAAACACTGGTACTAGCAATCAGTCAGCAGAGTCCTTATGTTAATATGATAGAGTAATAAATAACTTTACTGGTTTGCCAACAACTTGACAAGTGTCTGCTTTTTCTGAACGTGTAGATTAACATTTTGGATTTTGCAAAGACCTATCCCAAATTTGGGGACTGTTTTCCATTGTGGAAAATGGTGTTTTGGGGAACACTCAGAACAGCAGAAAGGACTGTTGCTCTGACACATTGGCTCAGATTCTTCATATGTAAAATGAGAATAATAATACCTGTTTCATCTCCTTGTTGTGGGATAAAATGTGAACATTTATGTGCAAGAGCATTATAAGCTACCAGAGGTTTATTTTTCCACTTAATTTTTTTTTCAACAAGAAATGTAGGAAACTAGGACACCATAATTGCTGATTTGGAACCCATCTTATGGGACATAATACTAATGGGACAGGATATTTTCTCACATAGCACAACTGCATACTGTACAGCTGTGGAGCTGTATGGGTGTAGAGCTCCAGCTACAAGAGTGTCCTCAGCAAAGTGTTGCTCAGTGGATGCCTATTAACAGAGCAATGGTACCATCTTAAAGAGAAGATGGTTCACAAGCTCATATGAGAAATCCCCTGACAACTCCTAGAAAAGCTGGGATTCTGCAAAGGCTAAGATCCTGCATGGGAAAGTGGAAAAGAGCCAGTGGGATTTGTGATGTTGTTGTTTTTGATACTATTCCTTTTGTGTTTTTCATTTTATTATTTTCATTGTTTTCCACAGAGTCCCTTCTCCCAAAGCTACAGCTGTTGATTGAACAAAAACACTTTGAGAACCAAGGGAGATGCCAGCAACTTTTTTTTATATTTATATAAGTATAAATATATATTTTTTTATCTTCCAATAAAGGCCACTTAAAACTAATATCACATTTCCCTTAATGAAGGAATGCATACTTGACTCCCAAGAGCAAGATTTCTCAGTAATGGATTTGTTTGTAGATTGGAAAGTGACTGGTTACCCAGGTACATAATTAGCTAAAATCAGGCAAGATTTAAAGGACCTCTAAAGAGTTGAAATGGGCAGAACGATGTGGTCATCTGGGTTAGAAAGCTAGCAAGAGAAGAATTGTATTACAATGAAATGTAACAAACATTCTGAAGTGACCATTGTGCGAAAGTGGTCACAGACTGAACCTCACATTTCTCATATGCCAGATGACCAAGGGCCCAGAATCACCATCATCCAAAAGTTTTTTGTTTTGTTTTGTTTTTTTTTGTTTTGGAAAGTTTGCCCTACGAAATGCTATCTAGAAAAGAATATTACAATATTTTTCAAACAAACTCTACAGTCTGTCACCAGCTTGAAAAATTACAAGTACCATTAGCAAAGGAACAACTCTGAGATATACACAATGACCTAGGAAAACAAGGAAGAAAAATCCCACATTGTGTTTCTTTGTTTACCCTATTTAAATAAGTATTTGCCTAGTCTATCCAGATAAGGCCTTTTTAAAATACTACACCAAACAATTGTTCTGAGAGGACCACTCTGCAGAACTTTACATTAATAGCCCAATTTCACATGAAATTATTATTTACCAGGTACTCTCCAATACCTGTTTTCAATGCCTGGTTGGTCATCTTTCAAAATAGAGAGCCTTGTTGGGGTGACAGGGTGGCGCAGTTGGTTGAGTGACCAATTCTGGGTTTCCGCTCAGGTCATGATCTCAGGGTTGTGAGATCGAGACCCCCATGGGCTCCACACTCAGTGTAAGTCTGCTTGAGATTCTCTCCCTCTGCCCCTCCTGCTTGTGTTCTCTCTCTTTCTCTCTCTCAATGAATAAATAAATCTTTTAAAACACAAAACAAAACAAAATAGAGAGCCTTGCCTTCTCTATGAAGACTTTGCTGACACTAATGGGAGAGCCAAGCATTCTCTCCTCTGCATTCCCACCATAACAAACATATTATTTGACTGTAGATTCTATAATAATTTATGACACGTGTATTTCGATTTATTGTTGGTTATGGACCTGTTTAGAGTATCTTTGTTTCTGCCTTTTGAGCATCAGTCAGGCTGAAATTAAGTGACTGAGTTTTTTTTAATGGATCAGTGAAGCATGTATGTGTGTGTGTGTGTGTGTGTGTACATATGTGTATTTGGAGAGGTTGTGCAGTAACGAGGGTGGGCTGAAATTTGAATCCAATATATTTTTTACAGCAAAACAAGTGAGTACAAACCCTGGAACTACACTATTTGTTTTAAATCCCAACTCCACCTGCCATGAGTTGTGCAAGTTGGCTGATAACCTCTTTGGACCTCAGTTTCCATATCTACAAAATAGGATTAGTAATAATAACCATGTGCTAAGCATTTACTGTCTGCCTTCCCCTAGACATTCCTTTCTCAGTTTTTAAAGAAGGTACCTCCTGATTATGTCTGAAAACATGCTAGACTATTTCTGTGTCCCCAGGTGGGAGAAGGGGTCTGCAAGCAAATGAACCATAGCCTTTGTCCTCTGAGACACTGTTCCCTTGATGAGAACAAATGTACATGCATGCCTGTAAAACAAAGCTGAATACAACAAATCCTGGTTGTGGTTCCCATTTACTAAGGGCCGATGATAGAATGTAACCAGGCTTTTCTCTCTGTAGTTTGGAATCATAATAATTAAGGCCATATATCCCGTGCTACATATACAACACGCATTACCACATTTCACCTTCTCAACAATTAGGTAAAGTGGGTTTTATACCCTCACTCTATAGAGGAAAGTAGTCTCAGGAAGCTGAAACTGAGAAAGTTAGGCTGCCAAACAAGGTCATAAAGTATTGGGCAGGACTGGAAAGAGAGTCCACTGATCCCAAAATCCATGCTTGTTCTTGTGTCATACTCCTTACTGGTGACTTTACTGAGTCGAGGGGACAAATCCACATGAAAGAGCTGGAGGACATATTAGAAATTGCATGGGTCAGGATCCACTTCCTACTCTGTGTGCTTAAGTGTGTGTTTAAGTGTTGGTTTCTTTTTCCCTCCTAGAGAGCAGGGGTTAAGGCATTTTTGTAACCTTCCTTTAACTTTGCCTGTGGATATACTTGAGAGGCATTTAAAGCCCAGTTCTCTCATGTGTTAGTGTATGATTTGGGACTGGCTACTTATTCCACCTAAGAATCAGTTTACCATCTGAAAAGTGAAATAATATGCACATAGAGTTGTTGCAAAAATAAAATCATCTGCATAGTTTACA
This sequence comes from Zalophus californianus, assembly GCF_009762305.2. NCBI lineage: Eukaryota > Metazoa > Chordata > Mammalia > Carnivora > Otariidae > Zalophus > Zalophus californianus. Next base: position 50,557,785 of record NC_045605.1, read on the forward strand.
CATTAAATTGCCTATTGTTATTTTTATCAGCATTATTTTCCTATCAGTATTTCAAGGTCATTAGGCACTGATGTATCTTGGCCCACATGAGTCAAGGAAATCAGGCTGGTGTTTTAAATATCTCAGTAGGCTTGGCAGGCCCCTGATCATTCTTTCTCTTAATCTTTGGTTAGGCTACTTCCCTCTAAAGGAGCTATGACCCTCCCATCCTTCCCAATTTTACCCATGTTTAAAAGATTGAAAAGATTGTTGAATCCTGAAGATTCCCAAGATTGAAAATTTTTACCCATGTTTAAAGTAGGTCTACCCTTAACACTGCCCCCCACACCGCACACAGACACACATGCACAGTTTTTTCCCAGGCGGCATTCTCTGAGACTTCTGTAGCCCACACTCACTAATCCTTCCACTAAATGCTACTTACATGGTACTATCCAAAGAGGGTGTGCTTACACATTTATCATTTCACCTGCCTTTGTTCTGTTCCCCAAGTTCAGGTCAAAGCACCTCAAAGTCAGGGAGCTTTTTTTCAAGCCTCCAATAATATTCCCCACTAGGCTTAGCTGAGTACAGAACCCTCCATACATACTATGCTTACTAAATTCCTTCTGATGATGCATAAGACATTGATATAATCTAAATTATTCTCCCAGTTTGAATTCATCAAATGGCTAACGCTTCCAGCTTCTCGGACCCATATGAACTCAGAGTATTTCTGTGTGTAACTGGGTATCTGTTTAATCTGATATCCATTTCTGAAAACATTTTGACAGTTTCCCAGTGTGAAGACAAAGGATTTTTGTTTAATTAATGAAGCTTTTCTCAGGTCCAGATTTTAGTCTTTTAATGCACTTTCAGCTGTTAGAAAGATACTGTTAAAATGCCTTAGCTATTGACTAATGCTTAATTATCCTCTTTCTGGAGTAAATCACATTTTTAATGTAGATCAATCTTTGGCTTTCTTAGCAAGAAATCCCTTAGCTTAGTAATATATCAATGACCTATGCTTATTTTCCATTTCTCCTTGTCTTATTTTAAATGGGAGGTTTGCAATGGGTTGCACTTACGGAAATGCATTAGGTGAGCTTTTGTCTATCTAGAGTTTGGGGGGCAGGGAAATGGGTTATATGCCATATGGTTAACTAAATGTAGCCAGACCACTCTCCTCACAAAGGCATGTATATTTATTCATAATATTGTTAATAATATATTATTATATTAATATGTAATAATATTATATCATGTTATATATATAAATACCTCATCAAAAGGTATATATATTAATGTAATATATATAAAGGTATGTGTATATACATATATTATATTAATATATATACCTTTATATATATTTCATTTGATGAACCTAAATATGCTGAGGTTATTAGTTAAATCAGCTTTTATTCAAATGGATCATGAAACTAATAATTTGACTATTTGATATACCTGGATTTAGTAAAAGCATAGATGTTAATGTAACAGAAAACTTAAATGATTTGGAGGAAAATAAATATATAATAATAACCCAAACTAAATATACCACAAAATAACCTCTTAAAATATTCCTCATGTCAAGGATTTTTCATTTTTCAAATATGAATTTAGACCATAAAAAGAGGAGAATTTTGGATCTAGTTTAGTAGGTTTCTTTTTTTAAGATTTATTTATTTACTTGGGAGAGAGGGTACACTTGTGTAGGCAGGGGCGGGGTGGGGTGTGGCATGAGGGGCAGAGAGAATCTTAAGCAGACTCTTGCTGAGCACGGAGCCCACTGCAGGATGCAGGCTTGATCTCACCACCCTGAAATTTGGACCTGACCTGAAACCAAGAGTCTGTCACTTAACCAACTGTGCCACCCAGGTGCCCCTAGTTTAGTAGGTTTCTAATAATTTATAATGCAAGTGACAAAAATCCTTCTTTCATTTGTGTCCTGAAGCCAGTTGTATGTCTCTTCCCAAATTTGCATTTAGTGATATCTAGTTATTAGTTCAAAATCCGCTATTGTGGGAGCGTTTGTACTATGCTGTAAATAAGCATCTTATTGTCTACAAAGATCCAAGTGCAGAGATACAACAGTATACAAGGTTCAAATGTCCCTAATCCCATGAAATTTACCTTTTAACCTTCTAGTGGAGGAAATAGGCTTTAAATAAATCATTCAAATAAAAGATATTACTAATTTACAATAAGATATTTTAATAAAAACATATAGTGCAATTGGAGATGAGCACAGGGTTAATTTTGTTTGTTTGTTTTAATTTAGGGGTTTAGTTTGAGGGAAGGGTGTTTTAGAATAGGTTACTCTGAGAAAGTAGAGTTAACACTAAAGTGATGAACAGAAGCTAGTTTGATGAATCCCGAGTCCATAGAGATTTCCTGCCAGAAATTCTTTAATACTGCCTAGGAAGAAGGTAAAAGTAACTACCCTGATAAGAAAAGCAGCACATTGAAATTGTCAGGATAACCACTGAAGGATTAGTAAGTGATTTTTTATCTTCTAAACAAAGAGGAATAGTGGAACAATGAAAAAAAAATTAAAAGAAGGCAGGGAATGGGAGAAACATAGAACAAATGGTAGGCAGGCTAAATAGAAAAAAATACCCTAAAATATAGTTTTAAACCTATGTATACTAATAATTACATTAAATATAAGTGCTCGGCTACATGTTTCTAATTAAAAGATAATTGCTTAATTGATTTTTCAAGCCAACTGTATGTTTATAAAAAACACAAATGTTTTAAAAAGTATATATAGGTTTTGAAATTAAAAAAATGGAGAAGTATATACCAAACAGATATGGAAGGAATGTTCGCCCTTTCATTACTGGTGAAAGCAGACAAGAGAAAAAGGAACAATTAGGATCATTGAATAAGTATAATCATAGGATGTTTTAAATATATCTAATGAAATTCAAATATGAAAGTAAATTGTTAACCATCACAATCTATTTTAAAAATACATGAACAGGTTTTTTACCTATTTTTCTCCTTGATATATCTAATTTCACTTCCTCCGAGAATTTTATCCCAATGTGATTTATATTTATATTTGAATCTTTTTATCTCTTATGGGTCAGCCTCTCATACTTCTACAACAGAAGTGTGTACTCAAATATTTTTTGTTATTTCCTGCAAATTTTTATAATTTAAAAAATACTTTTGGTGCATTATAGCTATAGTTATTAGTAGTACACAGTTGAGTCAAACAACTTAAATTCTGGTCATTACTAACATAACAATTTTTATTGGAAATGTATCTTGTATTGATATGGTGGTTGAATTATAGAGCTTTAATTAAAGGAAACATCTCTGGCACCAATATTTTAGATTTTTTTATGTACATGACATCCCACAGTTTTGTTTTGTTTGCTCTGTTTGCAACTTCTGGGCAGTGCAGTATGGTAATTCTATGTTTCATTTTTATATACTTTTCTTTTGTAGCGTGGGAGAAGGGTGATTGCAAAAAATGAGGTAAAAAAGAACCACAGGTAAGTTCTCAGGCAGGTCAGCTGAGGACCTGGAAACTGGGTTCTTTGGAATACCTCAGTGTACCACCAAGACACATGTGTCCAGTAAGAGACCACCAGTCTAGACTAGTGCATTTGATACTTTAATCCCTTCTTGTGCACCCCAACAGATAAATCAAAGGTTACATATATGCACAGTATTCTTCCCACTGGACTCTAAGAAAACTGGAGTCTTATATTACCCATAGCTTGAGGCACAGGTATGATATTAAATTGATATATTGAATAAATTCAATAAGCATGGATTGAACTGAATTAAGATTATATGGTATTTGCAACAACTCGTGGAAAATATATATATATATATTTCATTTTAAAAGAGGTTAGATGGTAAAATGTTAAAGCCAATACGTTGTAGAGAAACTTACATTAAATTTTTTATTTTCAAGCAACACTTGGTGTTGACTAGGAATGAGTCAGTCTCTGAAGCACAGAGGAAGAGCCAAAAAAAGGGAGGGGGACAAAACAAACAGCAGATGGCGATTTATACCGCCACCTACACTCCCCACAGGCCCTTTTGAAATTACAGCAGCTCCTTCTTAGATTTCATGTTCTGGGACTGATTCTGCAGCTTTAGAGATATGTTCCTGGTTCGGTCAACCCTATCAAAATCCAGATCAGAGGAAAATAACAGAGAGATACTATATGAATTAGGGAAATTAGTGTTGAAATATCATTAAGCCATACTTCTGTCTCCCCTTTGATTCTCTGTGTTTAAACTTTGCCTCATTTATCTAATTTCCTAACTATTCTGGTATCCAATTTGGTGAATCCTTTATCTCTTTGAGTTCTCTACTCTTCTGCTTACTTTGCAGACTATGACTTTTCTCCCCCTTGTAGAGAATCTTATCTCCCATTCTCAAATAGATAATAGGTCTTCTGGGATCCCTCTGTCTAAATAAGGTTGACTGATACATCTCAGTCCCATCCAGCACTGAATCCATCCCAGGACACCGAGGAAATGGGGTCAGGTGGGGGACGTTAAATGTTTTCTGATGCTTTTGATCAGCAACTGAGGGATTTTTCTCCAACTCCGCACCCCCCCCCCTTTTTTTTTTGCCTACAGATGTTAATTTTGTGCAAATGCTTATACTCTACAAGTAAAATGGAAGACAAGTTCATTGTAGTGGTGTCACTACATAAGACTATTGAACTTTATGAAGGCCTAATTGCTGAATTACTCTTATTCTTTTCTGAAGAAAAATAATTCTTTCACAAATACTTATTTGTATCCCTGTGTTAATATTTTCGTTTTCACTGACTTCAAAATGAATAGTTCTGTTGTCACAAAAGTAATGAGCTCTGATTGGACTCACGCTTAGATGTTTTCCTCCTTTCAGGTTCTATACTCAAGCAACCAAGATAAAACTGTTTCTCAGTCAAGTGGTAAATGTATTTCCTTTGATCAGTCTGCAACTGTGATGTGAGTGATAAATATCACATTTGCTGTCTCTTTCCCTTGTGTCTTCATAGCATGAAGTTTCAAATAAGAGGCATGTGTACTGAACCAAATGAATACATTTGGTGTGAGCTTAACTCAAAAACAGTCTTTCTGTCAAATAGCTCTATTTCTGTACCCAAGTGCCTGCTATGTGCCAGGAGCTTCATGTTATTTATAAAAGTTGCCATAATGCTATAAGCTACATACTATTTCCCCCATTTTACAGATCCTGCAACTGAGGCTGACAGCGGTTAAACACTGGTGTAAAGAAGATCCAATTACTGGTAGGTGACAGAGTTGAGACTTTGAATTTTGTCTGCCTCCACAGAGGCCTCAATTATCTCCTACCAAAGTGCAACTACCTTACATTTGTACTCCACTCCAAATATTTATTAATGTATTTGTTCATTCAACACATATTTATTGTAATACCTTCTTAAATTAATGGTAAAAAACACATATAATTACTAAATTAATGAATGGGGAAAATTATAAAGGTGTATATGTCAGGCCCTGTCCTTTTCAATCAGGCTCAGTCACCATGGTGAGAAAACCACCTAGTCCTTTTCAAGGTGCATATCTGAAACATTAGTATTAGCCTTGGAGCAGTCCCTTGTACATAGTAGCAACTTAATAAATAAAATTTTTTCCATAGTTGAATGAATACTATTGATGGTATCAAAAAGGCTAATGAATTAAACCACTTTTCTCTGCCAGGATTCCTGCACAATTTTAGCAGTAACATTAAACAAAAAAAAAAGGAAGATGAAACTGTGGTATTACCTTTATTACTAGAAATAAACCAATTTGGAATAACTGGCTTTAGGTCATTGCACTCCTGGATTTTGAAATCTTCTGCACATTGGCAAAACCTTCTTCTCCAAGGGCAGCTCACTTCCACAACAGGGAGAACGAGATTGCTAAACCTCTTCAGTAGGTGTGTGCTTGGGGTAAAATGACTCTTCATGGAAGTAAACATTGTTGCTCTTGTAGCAAATGACAAAGCTGAGCTTGGAAAATCAGCTGCTGCAGCTCCTACGGCCATGCCTGGAAGGAGCAGAGCGCTTCACCTGCACAAGCCACACAGCTCACTGTGTACAATGCAGAATGAAAGTAGGAGACGTGTCCATAGTTTTTGCTAAGATCTCTCTCAAAATTGTGTTTTTTCCAAGCTCAGCCTTTTCTGCATCTCCACTCACAATGTCTAAGATACTGCTTCTCACAGCCCGACACCATTATTAGCCATCCCTCCAATATCTACTCTTCTGAAGCTATGGAGTTCTTTATGTGGCGATTTATTCTGCACTAGGGGAAAGGCAAACCTGATATTGAAGAACCTAAACCTTTCTAAATGAGAGATGGATGTCAGACTAGTAAGACAAGACAGACAAAGGCATTTCTTTCATTCCTTCTTTCTTATTCTTGAACAGCAACAAAGAGGTACATACAGTACCCCCTTAATTAAATTGCCCTACCATATGTGAAAAGAACCTGACACAAAGAAGTCATTGAAAATTATTCATATCACTTCATTATTATGATTATGAGCAATGACTCAGGCTAGAATAATGCTTGTTAGTCCAGTTAGTACTGGACTTCAGGAGCAATACCTGTGGGGTAAGTCTCCAAACTGAACGTCTATTGTCACCCAGCGTAAGGGGCTCTGAGTGATGCAAATACTGCATTTAGGCAAATATATACATTCTGAAGTGGTTTCAACTTCTTCAGTTTTATTTCTTTCCAGGAAGATAGGGCACTTCTCTGACTTAGAAAAGAGATGAGAATATATGAGGTACCTTAAACCAAAAAGCTGATTTCACAGAATCCATACAGATCTGAAATTCAGTATTTATTGTTTCTGCCAATCCCCCAAGGAAGTTTTCTTCCTTTACTCTGAAAAGACAATATAGCACCACACATTTGTCAAGAAGAGGCTAAGGCTAAGGATAAGGATAAGAGAAGAGAAGAGAACAGAAGAAAAGAAAAGAAAAAGAAACGGTAAAATTCTGGCGATAGTGAAATAGTTCAGAGATGATAGATATTGATTGATTTGTAGTTTTGGGAAAAATGATTTTAACTAAAAGTTATATACTCATGTCTGTATTTTTTATAGTTTACTTAGAATTAATGATATCTTCAATGAAATTTGAACTTTCACTTAAGTAATTTGTCACAAAGATGGCTTAAAATACCAAATCCCTATTCTTGGTGTAGGAGAAAGATTATTAAACTGAAGACCAGATTTCTAGTGTTAACTTGACCATTTACTAGTTATTTGTCTTACAAAAGCCTTTTAACATCTCTGATATTCAGTTTACTACCAAAACCAGGTTTGAAATTTTACTTATATCAAGACTTGTGGTGAAGATTAGGTACAGTAATGTTTCCTTCACTGTAGCAAATGCAGACTTATTTGCAGTTTGTTTTAAATTAGACCATTAAGAGGGGCACCTGGGTGGCACAGTCACTTAAGCAGCTGACCCTTAGTTTCAGCTCAGGTCATGATCTCAGGATCATGAGATCAAGCCCCACCTCCCGCTCATGCTCAGCACAGAGTCTGCTTAAGTTTCTCTCTCCCTCTCCCTCTGCCCCTCCCTGCTCATGCTCACTCTCTCTCTCAAATAAATAAAGAAATCTTTGTAAATAAAAAAGTAAATAAATGAATAAAGCCATTAAGAAGCTCACCCTTAATATTCTTGACTTTTGGGGCAAAAGTACAAATGTAGGTTAATATTTCTAATATTTAAGTTTGTAATTAAGCTACTAGATGTTATATATTTGCTTTCTTGACAAATATAACTTCAAAATAATAAAATACAAATATATATATAAAGTTATGGTTCTTATATAACCAAAAGATAACTCAATATGAGGAACATCTGAATGCGATTATTGTTGCACATGCCTAGATAGTCTTTGGGGGTTAGTAATGTTTGCATTAGTAATGAAATAGACACAGTAATATTGTTATAGTGAATTTTTTCACTTATTTGTGTTTTATTAGTAGTGATGATCTAAAGGATTTAAAAATAAAATATAAACTATCAAAGATTACTAAAGTTATCTTGAAAGGACTCAGGAGACAACTAAATAAGACTCCCACTGACCAAATATTGGAAATTATAAACATCTCTAAGAATAATAACTACAGTGGATGAAAACATATTAAATATTAATAAATGCATGAGTTTAAATTATGCTAAATAATGTTTATGGAAGATGTTAGGGATCTAAATCACTATTTGCAAATTGGCAAATAAAGAGAAAGAATCACAATTCATCCTGCCATTAATCTCCACATAGGTGTATTAAATGAAGAAATGGCAGAATTTGAATATTCCCATTTTGCAAACTCTGATGAACTAAAAATGCACCAAGATTTTGAACATCCAGGACAGCTAATATCATAAATAGAAAGACTGCCAAGGTTTATATGCCCTTGGAAGGAAGAGCATAAAAGCATCTGTGAAGGGGCACCTGGATGGTTCAGTTGGTTAAGTGACTGCCTTCAGCTCAGGTCATGATCTCAGGGTCCTGGGATCGAGCCCTGCATCGCGCTCCCTGCTCAGCGGTGAGTCTGGCTCTCCCTCTCCCTCTGTGATCTTTCTCACTCTCACTCTCTCTCAAATAAATAAATAAAAATCTTTAAATTAAAAAAAAGCATCTGTGAAGAATTCTTGCAAAGAAAAAAAGGAAAAACAAAACAAAACAAAACAATTGAATCTGATTAAGCCTCTCGTTTGGATTCAGCCAATTGTTCACAAGAAATGAAAACACACCACAGTGATGCAGTCTACAAAATCTAGAGCTGTGGTATCCAGTGTTGTAAGTATAAGGTATCAGCCATAGGTAGTTATTTAAATTTAAACTTAACAGTAAAACAAAACAAAACTCATTTCAGTTTCTGGGGCACACTGTACACATTTCTTTCAAGAACTCAATAGCTCTATGTGTCTAGTGGCTACTGTATTGAACACTCTAGAACATTTCCATCATTGAAGAAAACTTCTTTTGAACAGGACTGATCTAAACTGTGCAAGATACTATACAACCAATAATCAGTTTCTGCAACAATGAGAGAGTGAAGAAGGAGAGTTGAAAGAGTGAGGGAAGGCAAGAGAAAGAAACAGAGAAAAAAATTCTTAGATATTTATGACATACTTATAATTTATGGGAGACTTATTAGAATCCCAATTCAAGAGAATTATTTAAAAATAATACGTTTTAATATTTATGAGGGCATTGGGATTTTGAAAACTAGCTGGATATTTCATGATATTAAGTAACTACCATTATTTATGTTTTAGATGTAATAATGCTAAAAATAGTTCTTATATTTTAATATTACAAACCAAAATATTGATAAGTGAAAAGATAACATCTTGACAGTAAATGCTGAAAAATTGCTCAAAATATGAAAATATGTTTTGTTTGTAGGAAATGAATGAATAGGAATAATTGATTGAATGCACTCTTTGTTGAAGTGGTCCACCCAAGAAATGGTCCAAGCCTGCAGACAGGTAAAAAAAATAAAATAAAACTAATATGATCATGAACATGATGCTAATCTTCTTCCTTTTCCTCTTCCTCATCATAATCAGCATCACAGTTTTTATCTCAGCGCTTTAAGAAAAAATTAATATCTACATAATCTCTTTAAAGCAGACTCTTCCTGTGAAGGGCTAAATACTAAATATTTTAGGATTTGCTTTCCATATAGTTTCTATCGCAACTATTCAACTCAGCAGTTGTAATATGAAAACAGCCATAGACAATCCATAAACGAATATGGCTATGTTTCAGTAAAACTTTACTAGTGGATACTAATTGGAATTTCATATAATGTGTGTGTTAAATAGTTTCCATTATTTCACTGGAGTGCAAGAGCTTGAGAGTGAGGTGATTTATTAATTCATCTTTATGTCTCACAAATTGGCATTAAATAGACACAGAACACATTTTGTTTCTTGAATGGAGAGGAGAAAATAAATATAATTCTAGTTTTCTAGGAATGCATGGTCTACATCTGGAGACAGGATCCTTTTAGTTACTCTCTTCTCTCTTACCGTGTCAACTGCATCTCTAAGCAAAGGAAGTCAGTGTGTCCTGAATCCACCCTCTCACCAAAGCACTTAGGCCTTTGCTTATACATGGCATAAATATTTAATTATCTGTTAATTACCTCTTTAAAGCCATTGTGTATCAATTTATGCCAACAGCAAACTCTTGGGAATAGGATTAGGATTTAAAATCTGTTTTTGGATTGATTGCTTGCATGTCTAATGAAGACAATTGGCACCTCTAGTTGCAATGTCATTGACCTGCACAATACAGCATGAAAAAAATCTGCTTTTCTGGAAACAAAATTCTCTCATGCAATGGAAAGTTTTTCTGTTGATCATACTTTTTGCACAGTACAGGTGATTAATAGCAAGAATATCAGGAGGAGAATAATGGTTGGTAAAAGCAATCACCAAAGCAAGGAAACATTATCACTCTGCATTAGCATAATATGAGAAGCAGCAAGAGAAGCAATGTAAAATGAATGAATGATTTTTTCCAGTATGGAACTCAGTTGGAAAGCATAGGATTCTTGCCATGAATAATAATATGCTATGTGACTCCACTAGACTCAAAGTTTTAATAGTGTCAGGCATGTATATATCTCTCACAATTGCATATTCAGCTCCTGACAAATTCTCGACATAAAGCCCTCACTAGGCATTGTAATTGAATGAATGACCATGCACCATTGTGTGGTTAACATATATTGTTTCTACTAGATTTCACAATGACCCTGAAAAAAAGGCATTATCATCCCCACTGTATAGATGCAGTAACTGATATTCAATGGTTTGCCTTTGACAACATACATAAATGATAAATCCAATATTCAAGAATAGATCTGTATGATTCCAGGGCTCTTTATAATAAACGTATATAACTCTCCAAAACGTCTTTTTCAAAGATTTTTACCCTTACGGTAAATTAAAAACTTGTTTCAAGAACTGAATAGGTATATGTGGCTATGGCTATGATAAATCTTTTATTGTTTTACATTGGTACATTGGTAAAATAATAAAGGATTTCTCATACAGTAGTGGAATATGCTGCCTTGGAAACGATTGTGTTCTCCATCATGGGTAATGAATAACTAAAGGGCCACTTACCAACGGAATAGTTATAATGACAATAAAAATAATAATATAATGAAAAAGATAAAATAATAAAAATAGTTCAACTAATGTATGTTAAATGATAAGCACTCTCCCCCTTTAATCATTACACCAACCATTTGAGAAAATACCACTTTTATCTGCTTTTTCAGGAGCTTTTAAAGCTTTTATGAGAAAGCTGAGGTTAAAAAATAGTGAATAACTTGCCTAAATTACAAACATGACATGGTTAATCCTAGGATTGGAAGGCAATTACTGCCAAATGGTAAAGGTGGGTGTACTTTAGACTTTGGAACTCTGATTTAAATTCATGTTCACATAATTTTAACTGTAGATGTCCCTAGAAAAAATTATTCTTATCCACAGTGTTCATTTGAGTCATTTGAATCATGTCTGAGTCTTCTAAAATTATCTTTATGATGCGTGTGTGTGTGTGTGTGTGTGTGTGTGTGTGTGTGTGTGTTCTAAAGCTTGACAAGTACTTTTGATGTATTCTTATCTTAGAGCAGTAGTTTAACATTTTGGCTCAGGACACATTTACACTCTTAAAAATTATTGAGAACTACAAAGTGCTGTTGTATAGGTGATATATATGTATATATTATATATAATTACAATTAACATTGGAAATTTTTGAAATATTTATTATTTTAGTTTGGAATAGCAAAAGTAAACCCACTGCATATTAACATAACTCATTTTTAATAAAAATAACTATTTTCTAAAATGAGAAAGCATACTAAGAATAGTGACATTGTTTTGTATTTTTGTAACATGTACATTTTTGTACTAATGCATAGTTTAATAGAAGACAGTTAAATTCCTCTAACTGTTCTGCATTCAAACTCTGGATTACATTGTTTTTGTTGAAAAACATGAAGAAAATCTGACCTCACACAGATATGCAATTGTAAAGGGGAGAATAATTTTAACAAGCTTTCAGATAATTATGAATACATTTTTTAGATACCACACCAAAACTTAACCTGTAGAAATTTCTTAAAGATTAGTGGCAGTATAGAATCTAGTTCCGTATTAGTAAATGTTTAGTTATCTGTTACATTAAAATTAATTAAGCTACCTTGCATTTCGAATGGGTCTTTTACCCATTTATTATTTTATAACAATAAGCATTTGTCATTTGGAAAACAATGATTCCCTGATCTTCCAAATATCAGCAAGTGTTATTGTAACATGTGAAAAATTTACATTCATTAATTTCACTAGCAACCTCATCAGGAAAGTTTTAAGTATTGTGAAACTATCAAATTCATGGCAATATACACAAAATTTCTAATATTTTAATTTTTCTTGAAAGCTCAAATTCTATCATTGGCGACAAATAATGTTATTTGCTTCATACATTTCCGAGATAGTTTCTGCCGGCTATTTTGATGTGAACAACCACAGTTTGTCAGTTGTTCTTTCAAGGGAAGGGGTTTCTGTGAATAAAAGTAGCTATTACTCTGAATGAGTGGCATTGAAGAACACAAAGACTGATGATAGTACAGTGTGCTACCACTGCCTTGAGTTCTGTTAGAGCAGTTGCCCATTGTAAATGCTCTGGCAGTGATAAAGTTATTGGATATTATAATCCAAATTAAGAAAGATATAAGATTTTTAAGCAAATGTCCAAGAATGTTACTATGGTGTGATCCAATGTGGTGCCCAGAAAAATGTGGTGCCATTCAATGAAACCTCCACATGTTATGAATATATGTGCAAAGAAAGTCAATGGACTATTTGGCTCCTTTATGAAGTTCATTGGAGCATGTATTATGAGTCATGTTTCCCTTGTGACAGAATCTTTACGTTTATTGCACTTCAATGGAGTCTTTTTATCAGAGAGTGGTGCAAATATCTTCAACCTCAATTTACTTAGTATTTTGAGAACTGGTATAACTGAAGTAGGGAAGTAGAAATAAAAATAACAAAATAAAGTGCATCTGGCCTAGAACTTAGCTCTGAATAGGAAATATCTGTTGTTTGGATACTTTGGACCTGTCATTAAGATTCTTGTCCTTGAAAAGAATCGTATATCTAATTCATATCTTGAGGTATAGTTCTTTGAGTTAAATAATCCATGAAAAGATAGATACACCTTTGGGAAGTAGAGTCTTTCCTGTGTCCAAGTGGAATTTCATTTCCAAATGGGAAGTTTTGTTTTATGTATATGATATAATGTTTGTTACTTATTTTAAAAGATGCTCCAGATACCTGGGTGGCTCAGTCGGTTAAGTGTCCTTTTTGGATGGTGATATCTTGTGATTTTGTTGAAGTTCAATCTGATGCTTCTTTTGCTTTGGGTAATTATGATAATATCCTTTGGATGCTTCCATTGGTGTACTAAATTTGAATTATACTGGCTTTAAAAAGCCAATTGTGTGTATCTTTCCACAATTTTGAATTCTGAAGTTAAGTGATGTCATGTTAGTGGCTTAAAATCAGTCATTGTGAGACTGATTTTATACCTGAAAATTGAGAAATGTTACAAATCAGAGCATTTTGCCCCTGGGGAGCTGGTTGTTAAACATTTATCTGTACTTTGTATGTATCTTTAATGTGTCCTACATCTTCACTACTAACATCATATCAGTCTCATGTCAGAGGACTCTAATAGAGATGCATGTAAGCTGTTCACGGATTCATCTGCTGCAGGAGAACTGAGATGATTATGACTTGGGAAAACCCTTATCCTTCATTTATATTGATCTCTTTATGCCATTGATATTTAGCTAGGATATATAGTGCAAATGCATACTGCATACCCTCCCATTCTAAGAGTATTTGATTAATTATAAAATAAACACACAAATAGAAACATTTCCATATGTTATGCCTCAGAGAAGTGGGATGAATGGTGGTTTAGAATTAAGAATAAAAATAAAAAATAATCCCCCAAATATAGAATCATAACTTCAATAATTTAATTATTTATTAAGAAAATTTGTAAACAAATAATTACAAGAGTATAATTGTTAGTAGTAATTTTTAATTAGTTATCTATGTGTTTATATGTGAATGTGAAAAATACAGAAGGGGCAATCAGTGGGACTACTCTTGCCTGTTGCAGATTGAGTCACAGAATGGACCTATTTCAGTCACATAACTTTTCTGAGATTTTGTATTTTCATTTTTAAAATGATGGGATAATATGAGTTAGGCTAGATAATCCTGAATATAATTCTTGTTTTCTTTTTGACCTAGTTAGTGCCTAGTCATTATTCAAAACCCTTCCCGTATGCTACCTGATTGGAGAAACATTTCTTCATTTCCCTTCTGAGCTAAGAGCGCACACCTCTATCTATCTTGTGTTCTATTTACTGCCTGATAATGTTTACTTAACTATGAGCTACTCGAGGACAGCGGCTATGACTTTCATTTCTGAATTTTCATTTCTGAACACATTGTAGGTGTTCAGGAAATGTCTGATGCATATATGAGTGAATAGGTATTTTGATGAAAAATAGTCCATGATTCTGTGGCCCACGTCCTTGTTTACTGCTCTGCAAGCCTGTAGATGAAACAGCAAGAGAACCTTGTTCATCCTATTACCAAATTAGGCATAGTTTCCCATTTTAAAAGATTAGTGCCATTTTTTTTTAAAGGTTTTATCTCTTTGACAGAGAGAGACACAGCGAGAGAGGGAACACAAGCAGGGGGAGTGGGAGAGGGAGACGCAGGACCCTGGGGTCATGACCTGAGCCGAAGGCAGACACTTAACAACTGAGCCACCCAGGCGCCCCAGATTAGTGCCTTTTATAAATGTCTGTAGGGTAATAAACATGGTTGGGCTCTGAGCAACCAATGAATGGAAACTGAGATGTCAGACACACAGCATCCCATCATTAACAGGTCTTGAATATGTTTAAATGCTTTTAGAAACCCTTTATTAGGAGAATTTTTTAGTGCATTTTAAGATTAATGGTTGCTTTCCTGTATTCATGTTCTGTTTGTGGAAACAGATGGAATTTTAAGCATTAGGCTATAATAAAATTTGTTACTTGCTATGACAAAATATTCATTATATGCTGTCAGAGGAATACAGATTCTGAAAAGTTGGCTTTTAAGTAGTTTTCAGGCATAAAAGCTTGATTTACTTATTGAGGTAAAAAGTAATGGTGTGAGCTATTGCTACTGTAAACTACATTTCTATTTGCCTGATAATCTTTTTTATTAGCAATAGAACTGGATGTGTGGGGAGGCACATTAGTTCAGCCATAGGAGGGATCCTTCTTTATTAAATGCATGTTTCCAAAGAGGAGAGATTATTTACCTTTCAGTGGAAACAACCACAGCATCGACTCAAAAGCAAATTGTGTTCTCAGGGCAAAGATATTAAATTGATATTAATAAGCATTCCATTCTAGAGCAACTGATTCTGTTGGTTCAGTTATTGCTCCACCTTTGGAAGATTGCAGAATCAATGACCTAAGAGGTTTCTTAGTCTCCAGTATTTATGGTTTGGATTTTTAGTGCTTTTAAAAAAATATGTAATTTTGTTCTCCTTAGAAGCTTTACTGTGTCTTTGTTTCACAGCTTGGAAAATACTTTGCATTGATAAAAACAAAGAGAACATGGTAGGCTTATGTATATCAGAAAATTCCAACAGCCTGGAGCTACCAGATTTTAGAGGAGATAATGCTAAGATTTTTGAAAGAATTTTTTGTAAAAAGACGGCCACTATTGTATGACTTACAATCCATTTTTTAGGTCTCCTTTATCTAAAGATTCTGAATGATGAAGTAAAATGAAATATACTGGGATCTCCACCCAGAGACAATGTATACTGGGGCATTGTGTGAGCTCTTTAGCTCTACTAGCTCTAAACAGGGCAGGCTAACTACAACTCTTCCTATGGATCTAATTACTGATGATCTTAAAGCTATAGGATTAGAGAAGTTACCACAAATTCCTAACTTAGTGCCTTCTCAGAAGGAAAAGAGAGGAAGAGAAAGACAAAGAATAATATAATATAATATTTATAATATTAATATTTGTATAATTGCTTAAGCAGTGAAGTTCCCCAACACATTAGTGGAAGAAAAGCCTACAGAGGTATGGGTTTCCATGTTTATGCTCTACATGACGTCTTCAAATACTGTGAAGTTCTTCTTGGGATTTATCGGTTCCCTCCAGCTTCAACTATCTATCCTTTGGTACCTCAGAGACTCTTAAGTCCTTAAGATTTACAAATTCTCCAATTAGAAAAGGATGTAAAGAATCTTGTTTTGGAGTTGGTAGGCACAGGCCTACACTTACTAGATGTGTGTTAGTGGACAAGAAACTTAAGTGCTATTCTATAGTTCTTTGTGTTCTCATCTGTAAAATAAGAATATTACCTGGGTCTCAGGTTGATTATAAAGTTTTTGTGAGGATGTATATAATGTGCATAATATTAATTAGCACATAGTCATTCAATAAGTATGTAATTCCTCAAGACCATGCTAAAAATCAGGGTAAGGCACTCTGATAACTGGCCCACATTCTCAGCTATATTGTCTACTTCCAGCAGCGTTGTCTTTCTTTCTTTTTTCTTTGCCCCCTCATTCCTTCCTCCCTCTCTCCTTGTCTTTCTTCCTTCCTTCATTCCTCCCTCCCTTCCTCTCTTCCCCCCTCCCTCCCTCCCTCCCTTCCTTCCTTCCTTCCTTCCTTCCTTCCTTCCTTCCTTCCTTCCTTCCTTCCTTCCTTCCTTCCTCCTTCCTTCCTCCCGTTGTTGCTGTTGTTCAAATCTCAGGTTACAGCAGGTCAGGGAAGTCATTTATCACTCATCACCTTCAAAAAAATGAACCAGCACATGGGTGACTAAGAGGTTTAATTTCATAAACCGCTAGATTGGGTGATGGTAGATCAGAGTTCAACTTAACAGATATTCTTGGATAATAAAATTGCTCGATAAACACTGATCATGTCTAGTATGTAATGCATGCATATTCTACATATATGGTATTTCCCTTCTTTTCTACACAGGACTTCTTCAGGGCAGAGCAATGTCTTACTCATCTTGGCTTCTCCAGTGTCTAGTATAGTACCTACTATATATTATCTCTCAACAAATGTTGAAAGAATTCTGTTTCCTGAGGGAAAGATCAAAGTGATCTGACATGCAAGCAAGAAAAGGGTGGGATTAGGACTTGTGAAATATGAAAAGGTCCATAAAAGCTAAGGCTCTATGAATGGTAAGTGAAAGCAACCAGAGGAGATGAAAAGTATCAGGAACAGCACAAGTGTTTACCTGTGATCTGGTAACATGGGTCTATACTATAGTCAAGGTGCTGGTTTATGTGGTTTATTCCATCCCCAAGAAGACTGAGGGAACTGAGGAAAGACTTGGAATTAATTCCTGCACTGCCCCTAATTTAACACCCATAGTGATGGCTTTCTGTATCTGTAGAGTCATTTTTAAATATGAAGTATTATTATGTACAACCATGTAGTTTCAACCTGTAGGCTAAAGCCATTTAGCTTTAATGGACTTTTTAAACATGGAAGCCAGAGGAAGATGCTACTGTTAAACAAAAATAAACAAAAGAAGTACCTTTTCTAAAATTATTAAATCCTTAGCAAGATAAAGCCAAATACTAAATTTCAGCAATTGCTGAACATTTCATGTAGCTAAAGGCAGTTTTGGTTTCTATATTTAAAGATAGGTTTGTATTTTGTGAGTAACAGCAAAATCTCAAAAAAAACCCAAAAACCTGTTTTGTGTCACAGAATTTGTATTAGCTTGGGGAAGAACTGCCATAGTATTTACCCAGGGACCAATTCCATTATTTTATTTTACTTTAGAACTTAAGTATTTTTGTTAGAATGTACGCATATTTTCATTCATTTTTGTGAATTAAAACACTGTTGAATCTTGGCCTGCAATGACACAGTATTCAGTTTTTTCTAAATGCATTTAAAGACAGCTCATTTGTAATTCTGGCCAGGAAAATATACTGTGAGCTTCTAAGACAAGATACAGGAGGGATTCAGCTAATTGGTGAAAAAACCTACCAAAAGCCAAGCATCCCATCTTAAGAGCTTCATTGTTCTTACTTTATATTAAATCATATACTTCTCACAGCCAGCCTGTTTTAGCCCCATTTATGAGATAAAGAATAAGTGCAGTGTATACTCTAGAGTGCTTAATACATATTTGCTGAATAAATAAATGAGTGAATAAATATATAATATACAACATACAGAGTTCTTAGGACAGAAAAAGTCATAAGAAAAACTTTGCATTTTCTTGTTTAAAACTACTTCCAGGGGCAGCTGGGTGGCTCAGTCATTAAGCGTCTGCCTTCGGCTCAGGTTATGATCCCAGGGACCTGAGGTTGAGCCCTGCATCGGGCTCCCTGCTCCCTGCTCTGCAAGGAGCCTGCTTCTCCCTCTCCCACTCCCCATGCTTGTATTCCCTCTCTAGCTGTGTCTCTCTCTGTCAAATAAATAAATAAAACCTTTAAAAAAATAAAAAAATAAAACCACGTCCAGCCATTGCTATTATTTTTCACTTTACTAAGTGAAGATTTTGGGGAATCTACTGGCAAGCCCAGAGAGGAATAGGTCAGCCCAAAGGATGTGCTTGAGTTTTCAGAAATGTAAAGAAAAGAATTTATAATAGGAATTTTTCAAAATGTGGAATTCCTGGCAAAATAAGGAACAACAAAATGAGGAAATGTGAATTAATAATAATAAATAATTTCATTTTATATGGTTTTTGTTTTATTTTTTAAATGAAAAGAATAAAAGAACTAATATTAATCAGTAACATATTCCATCATACTGTATTGATTTCCATGTATCTGATTTTAGTAATGCCTCTTACAAAAACATACTTAAATGTTTTTTAAAAAGGCAGAGTATTAGAATGGATTTACTTATATACATTACCCAAAGGTCTCATGGAAAAGATTTATACTTTTCTCTTAAGAAAATCTTTTAGATAACATACATGAGAGAGGATTGTTATCTTTAATATGTGAAAAATCTAAAAAATTTAAAATGGATGGCAAGACATGGTTTCTTTTTTAAAAAGTTTAATTCAAAAGGGTTAAAAGTAAAACTAATACAGGGGTGTGGAAGACATAAAAAAAAAATCCAAAAACCAAAAAGTTACTAATGGAAGAACCCATTGGGAAATATGTATTAGATGCATAGAATTCTTCACACTTTTTCTCAGATTCTCATTCTAAGAATACTAATAATTATGAATATCTGTACAATATAGTTTTAAAGATATTTACATTGCTCTTATAGTGAACAACGGGGGAAAACTGAATATAACAATAGAAGAATGATGATTGCATAGCCATTTAATGAACTACAATAAACTAACTATATTATAGAACATTTGTTTTCTAATGCCAATGAGAAGATTGGGGATGGCATTAGAATCTCCTGCTGGGATTTTTCAAAACACACTTCCTTCCAGAGTTGTCCAGCAAGATCATACTCACTGCATACTGGTTGTTCTCAAGAATGTAGCTCCAGGTTATTCTGGTAAGTGCTTTTCATTTCTTACTCTTAAAAACCACTGTTCTAGAAGAACATGCTAATGGCCTAGAAAGATATTTGTAAAACACTAGTAAGATGAAAAAGTAGTTCCTAAAATGGTATTTCATTTTTATAAAAGGGACAGACAAAACATCTTCCTGTTTATATGTTAAAAAGTCAGAAAATATAGACACTAGAATGTTCACGATGCCCATCTTGTTAGTAAGATTATATATAATTTTATTTTATTCTATTTCTGTATTTACCAGATTTTCAATAATGAATACTTTGATAGCCCTGGCTTTCCTATTTAAAATTGTCACTTCAACATACACACACTTCCTTTTATATTTCCCACTTTATTTTTTCTCCATCTCTCATACCATATATTTTACTTATTTTTGTTTGTTTATTGTCAGAGTCCCTCGACTATATTGAAAACTTCCCATGCAGAAATGTCTATAACCTCAGCTGGACATATAGCAATGCTCAACTAAATATTTTTGAATGTATGAATGTTCTATACTTATACAATTCTTCTTGAACTAAATAGTGAACTTTTCTTTTTTTTTTAATTTTAATTCCAGTGTAGTTAACATACAATCTACAATATAGTCATTCAACAATTCCATCCATCAGCCAGTGTTCATCATGATAAGTGCACTCTTCAATCCCCATCAGCTATGAAAACTTCATTTTCTAAGTCAATGTGAATATTATACATTGTATATTGTTGTCACATTAGTTTTAATGAATTAATTAGTCTCAATGAACTACTGGTAACTTTTCTTAATGAAGAGAGGAGAAATGGATCAATATCCAGCCATTGTTCTGGCATATCTCCTTACTCCCCGGTCCATTGTCTTTTCCTGCTGATCATTGTGACCATAAGAAATATGTTTCTTTTGGATTGACTATGTATCCAAATAATCATTGTCACTTAATTTAATGTATTTATATATCCTAATTTATACATTTTAACCTGTGATTATATTTCATTTAAAAGTAGTTTGTGGTCATCACCTGGCACTTACCAGACTGTAAATCTTTGAAGGCAGGGATTATGTCTTTGTACCTCCAGAAGAACCTGGAATTACCTAATTATGGAGTCTAGAACAATGCCTGGCATATTTAAAAATTACTGAATACTTGGGGCGCCTGGGTGGCTCAGCCAGTTAAGCCTATGACTCTTGATTTCAGCTCAGGTCATGATCTCAGGTGGTTAGATTGAGCCCGCATCAGGCTTGCACTGGATGTGGAGTCTACTTAAGATTTTTTCTCTCCCTCGCCTTCTGCCCCTCCCCCTCCACTTGCACGCACATGCAATCTTTCTCTCTCTCTTAAAAAAAAGTGTTGGGGGACATGGGTGGCTCAGTTGTTAAGCATCTGCCTTCAGCTCAGGTCATGATCCCAGGGTCCTGGGATCAAGCCCAACTTTGGGCTCTCTGTTCAGCAGGGAGTCTGCTTCTCCCTCTCCCTCTGCTCCTCTCCTCTGCTTGTGCTCTCTCTCTCTGTCTTTCAAACAAACAAACAAACAAACAAATAAATAAATAAATAAAATCTTTTTAAAAAATAAAAACATTTAAAAAGTGTTAGAAATTACCATATACTAAATGAATAATAATTATTTATGCTAATATAGAGGGGGCAAATAGACCGAAGCTAGATGTCCTGAGTTTTGAATTTAAATCTCTGCTCCATTACTTATCAGCTGTGCCACTTGGAGCATTATGTAATCCTTCTATTCCTAAATTACCTCATCTATAAAACAGAGTACTTGAGTACCTATTAGAGAGAGCCATTAGGAGGAATAGATTACGCACACGCACACATCCCCCCCACCCCACACACACACAAACCTCATTTGGAAAATAAGCAGGTGGCATGCAATAAACACCATATTAAGGGTTAGCTGCTCCTTTAACTCATCGTGGATGTTGATATTATTATATTGTTTTTATTATAGAGGAAAGGTCATTGAAGCAGAAGTTTGGATTCACATGATTCAGCATTTATCTCTATTTTGGGCTCTATTTTGTCTATTTTGTAAATCAGGCATAAAACAAAGAGGTGATCCCTACCTTGCAAGAATCAAGATGTTAGGATCAAAAAAAACATATATGAAAGCAATTTTGTTTTATGTATATGCCAGAAGTTATTGTTATTTTTACTCTAAGTAATAACTAATAAGTGAAATAAAGACACATTGATAGTTTTGTTTTAAAGAAAAAGCTCTCAAATATACATATTTACTACCAGAGGAGCCCAACATTTATAAAAGCTTTTTCTTTTTTTCAAAAAAAAAAATTTAACCATTCACATTAGTCTTAATTTTTCATATTTCAGAGCTCTCAGATGAAGACCTATTTTTAATTGAAAAGAAAAGATAATATAACTCTCACCATAAATTTAGACACCTAAAAGTACCTTATAGTACAAAGTTGGGTCTACATAACTAAATGCATAAATAAACCAGAGTATCAGCTTTAGGAAGATTTTAGTGGTTATTGTTGACTAGATTTTAGGATAACTCACTTATTTTACGGATGGGGAGATAGAGGATCAATGATGAATGACTTTAACATCATTGAATGGATGACAAGATCAGGATATTGTATCCTGACAGGTGCAATGGTAATGTCCTCTTAATGTATTAAAGTCACCAAACTTTTGTCTTAGTTTTTCCAAACTAAGTCATATAATAGTATCTACTGGAGAGGGACAATGCAAGGGTCAGTTTAGGTCTGTGCTTTGAAGCTGTAACATTCTCCCCAAAACAATACGTATTTAACCAACATTTATTTTATTTTAATATAGCATGATACTTGGTGTAAAAACAAGGACACAATGATAATATGACATTTCCCTTTTAAGCCAAAGGAATTATAATCATGCTTTCTAGTATGCCATGAAACATTTATGGATGGACATGCACATATCATGAAATTTTAATGTGTACATGCGTATCTGAAGTTTAAAACAAAAAAAATTAAAGAACGTTAATTTAGTAGCATTGAGCATCTTAAATATCTCAATTAAGCTCAGAGTTGTACAGCTCCTACTGAATTTATTTGAGTGTTAGGTTTAGCACTGATTTAATACTTGCTTGTTTTGAAAGTGTAGAATGAAAACAATGAGGTAGTAAGTATACACTGAAGGTCACAATGATAAAGAATTTCCCTTTAAGTTCATTTTTTATATATTTTTCTCCTATTATTTTTTCCTAATTAAAAAAATCTTACTAAACTTGTATAATTTTACTTCCAAACCATCCCCCATGCAAATGGGTTCCCACTGAATATTTGGGAATGAATGAATACTCCTAAGGGTCACTCAATCTCATTATATTTCAGTTGACCCAAGAATTACAGAGGTTTGAACTGTGCAGGTCCACTTACATGTGGGTGATTTGTTTTGTTTTAAGAAGCCATAAGGCATTTATTTACAATTGCCTACCTCAGTCTCCACGGGGCTGAATCAAAGGCGACTGACATGGAGGTTGTACCTGCTGACCTCTGAGTATCTGGGGAGGCCCTCCAATGCCATCAGCGACCCCCAGGCCCCCTTCTGTGCCAATGGGTGGTTTAGCGGATGGAGCACTGGGCGGCTAGTGGTCAGGAGGCTGGGCTGAAGTGGAGGAAGGCACCCCGTGGGCAGGGATGGCACAGCACGAGGGGTGTGGTGACCCTGGTGCCCCCGCCTCCTGGGTTCTTCATGTGCTTCATGTTCTTCTTCTGCTGGGTGGCTGTGGGCTTCAGTCCCTCCTCGCCGTGGTGCCCTGGCCTCAGGCCCACTGGGGACTGGTATACTCACATGTGGCCACAGCTGCCAAAGGCCATGGACCAGTGGTACAACTTCAGGCAGATGGGCATCTGTATGGCCCCTGCAGGCCACTGTCACTGCCAGAGGGCCTATCCTGAGGCTGCCACTGCAGAACTGAAGCCACCTGCTGTGGAATATCGCCATCCTGGGTCCAGGCACTATGCTACTGCTGCAGAGGCCCAGAGGCCGCCTGTAGGCTGATTTCTTTCAATAAATATACCATACAGTACTGTAAATGTATTTTCTCTTCCTTATGATTTTCTTAATAGCCTTTTCTCTAACTTGCTTTACTGTAAGAATACAGTATATTATGTATATAATATACAAAATATGTGCTAATCAACTGTTTATGTTATTGGTAGGGCTCCCTGTCAACAGTAGGCTATTAATAGTTAAGTTTTGGGGGAGTCAACACTTATACTTGGATTTCAGCTGGGCATGGAGTCAGCACCCTGAATCCCACATTGTTCAAGGGTCCACAGTTTTTCAAAATTCAGTACAAATGTACTTTCATCATGAAGTATTCAAAAAATTATCTTTCCCTTTTGGCTGAGCTCTAAAAATATCCACTTTCTATATTCCTTACTTGGTCATTCTAGTCATTTATTTGCTGAATTGTTACTTCAGACTTAAAGTTGTACCCTTCGGCTTATAGTCAAATGGAGAGCCGCAATTGGAATGCAGTTTAGCAGATATTGGTATAGGTATGTCCAAAGTACTGTGGAAAAGATGATAAGACAAGAAATTCTGACAAATTTATGAAAGTTCCATAGAGGAGAGGCTGTGTGGACAGTAGTACATAGTTGTTGAATAAGAAGAATTTTGACAAATGAAAACTGATGGGAAATCCATTTTATTCAGGGGCCCACATCAAAATGTCATTAAGGGAAAGCAGCCTGGGGATACTGTAGATCTTTTGTATTTCCTGCTAATTTTATAATTTCCTTATATGCAATATGAAGACATATTCTCTCTCTCTCTCTCTTAATCTCCCCTCCTCTTCCTTCTTTAATTTTCTTTTTTTTTTATGTCATTTTAAAGCAACATCCTAATCTGTTTTTGAAACACAACCCTGTGCTGTACAATAATGAATGTGGGGAGAGTATTGGTTATGTGGAATTTAGTGGCCTATTTTCTCTTCATTTCTGTCACCCACAATATTGTACATTCTCAAAAACAGGACAGGAACTATATCACAATTTTAACCTTACAATATACTGCTGTTGTCCTCCCCCTACCACCCCCCCCCCCCACCCACCCCGGGCTCCTCTTCCAGAGTTTGACTTGACAGGAAGTACTTACAGCATCTCTTTGCTTCATACTTTTCCTGATCAAAGCAGGCACTTGACATTTGCTGATTGAAGGACTTGTTTTCATTCTTACATTGCACCCAACAACTTATCAGCAACAAATCTGTAATTGGTTGAAATTTAAAAAGGGGTAGGAGAGGAGTTGCAAAGTCATGCCAATTATACCAAGAAGGAACCAGATCAAATTAGCCAAAACCCATTGCAGTAACAATTTTAAAGTGTTTTATCAATAAGCAACCTATTTATCTCAATGTAAGTTTGCTAGGGCTACCATAATGAAGTATCACAGACTTGGTGGCTCAATCAACACCGAAAGTTATTTTCTCATTGTTCAGGAGGCTAGAAGTCTGAGATCAGGGGTGGTTTCTTCTGAGGCCCTTTTCTTGGCTTTTAGATGGCTTTCTTCTCCCTCTGTCTTCACGTGGTTATTCCTCTGTGTGTGTCTGTGTCCTAATCTCTTCTTATGAAGACACGAGTTACATTTTTAAGACAAATATTTGCTAGAGTATCACCAACTTTAAGTATAAGGAGCAGAGACAGTTCAAAATGAGAAGAACTCTTTAAGCCCTCAACTTCTTTATGGGCAGGAAGCAGGTTGAAAGAACATCTTCTAATGAATAAGAATGACAAGAGGACAGAGTCAAGAACACAGAACATGAATTTTAAAAATAAATAAATAAAAGGACATGAGTCACACTGATTTAGGTTCTACCCCAGTGACCTCACTGAACCTTAATTACCTCTCCGTAAGATCTTCTCTCCAAACACATTCATGTAAGAAAGTACTAGGGTTTAGAACTTCAACACATGAATTTTAAGAGGACAGAATTCAGCCCATTACACTCTGATTCAGAGTAAAGAGAACTTTTGAACTTGCTAGAAACCCCCCTGGGAGGAGAGTGAAGGTGACTGACTTCCCTGGAAGTTTCTGCAAGAAGGTGTCATTAGTGCAGAACTGTCTGGAAATAAAGCCACATGATTGAATGGGATTAATTGGAGAGGGTTATTGCATCCAATAATGGTGTTATCTGATAATTACTTTTAGGAGTATTAAAGGAGGAGGTGAGGGCGAGAATTCATGCTTTTACTTATTTGGTAGCAACATGATCTCTGCTCCATCTCTCAGTTAAGGCTTCAGTTGTTGTGCTAGTTTCCCTTTTATCTTCTCCTTCCCTATTGTACCTTTAATTCCATGTCTTGTGCTTTGTAAGTTATTTTAAGAGTAATTTTATGTCAGTCAGGCAGTTGGTCAGAGTGTTAATGAAAGTAGTGATAAATGACTGAGGGCTTGTGGATGTTGTCTCTAAAGGCAATGGCAGGATGGGAGCTAGACCAGTCATCTATAGGAGTAAAGAAAAATAAAAGTTAGAGTTATGAAACACAGCAACTAAGAATGTGAAGAAAAGCACATTTTAGCATCACAATTTGAACAAAGAAAGAGTTTAGAAGTGGTAAACATGTGGTCATTCACTTCACCTACACCAATATTGAGCATCTTAGAAAGGATAAACCAGATTTGGGGAACTGCTTGGACAGAGCCTTGATTATATTTGTTGTATTCTCTGTGATGGTTCACCATGTCTTATGATTAGTTTGTATACTAGCTAAAAATATTCAATAATGGGCAGTAATACAGACAGCAGCAGTATTCGTAAATTTATTAGAGATCAACTTGGATATAGAGAGGATTGAAAATTAAAACATAAAATAACTACAAAATCTCCAAGATTTCCAACTGGTGTTTTTTATGTGTTGTTTAGCTTCAGTGTCAGCATAATCATAGCTCTGAAAAATCTGTTTTGTGCTTCATTCTTATGCAAAATATGAAAAGAGAAAAAAGTGTGGGCTTTTTAAAAATACGATTTAAATGGATCACTATGCAGCAGTAAAAATCACTGTAACATTGAAGTGTTTCTAGGTTTGGGCACATATTGTTGGAGGGGAATGAGAGAGATTAACATTATTCCTAGTTTTCATTTTCTGTGACCATGTTGGTTTATTTCAAACTTTTATTTACTGAAAGTCATTCTTTCAGTAAATACTAATTGGTAATCTATATGTGCAAACCAAAGAATCAAAATTTAAAGAAACAAAGTATTACAAAATTCCATGAGAAAACTATAAAGGGAGATATGAATTCTACCTTATGGAAGAAAGGTAGGATAGTTTGTACAGAACAGGACATAAAATCTGTGCCTTAAAGTATGAGTAGTTCACAGAAAGACAAGTTGAAGAAAAACATCCTAGCAAGCTCAGAGGTCTGAGAAATCTTTTTTTTCTTTATTGTGATGCTAAGGGGATTTAACCTTGTCTGTAGGTAGTGGAGGAACCAGTGGTAAATTTGTTTTTAAGATTTATTTATTTATTTATTTAATTTATTTATATATGTAAGGGAGAGTGACCATTGTGTGTGGGCCGGGTGGTGGGGGGGAAGAGGGAGAGGGAGGATCCCAAACGGACTCCCTACTGAGCACAAAGCCAAAGGCTGATTGATCTCAAGACCCTGAGATCATGACCTGAGCCAAAACCAAGAGTCAGAGGCTCAACCAACTGGGCCACCTGGATGCCCGCCGTAATGTTCTTGAACTAAGAACATGACATGGCATGATCTCATGGAGTTAACCTGGAAAGGCTGGAGAGTGGGAAATCTGCTGGGCATTTGCTGTCATTGTCCAGGCAGAGGATGATCAGTCATGAGAGAAAACTATAGTGACGAAGGGGTGGAAGAAACCAGGTCAGGTTGCTGGATTCAGATCCGAGAAAGATCCTAAACAAAAACACATACTTAAAAATGATCTACTACAAATATTATGAGAGGGATTTCCCATTTTCATGGAGAATATTGCCTATACAAGCAGAAACCTGAAAAAGCAATGGAATGTGTCCGTGAGCTCAACTTACTGCAACCAGTATTTACTGGGCCCTGCTGTGGGCAGTGGATAATGAAGACATTAGGATGATGATTCTTGACTCTAAGAATTTATAATTTGATGGACCTGACCAGTTTATTTTAGTATCCTGAATTTTTGTACCATTTTTCTCTCCCACCTCCAAATACTAGAAAGACATTTGTTACTATAAATTTGGGCTTTAATCAGAACGCAAGGGCAAGAACAGTGTGGCACTAATCACATTACCTCTGCAGTCCTTTCGCAGCTCAAAGATTATAAAAATTATTTTGAGGGCGCCTGGGTGGCTCAGTTGGTTAAGCAACTGCCTTCGGCTCAGGTCATGATCCTGGAGTCCCAGGAT
Source organism: Zalophus californianus (assembly GCF_009762305.2). NCBI lineage: Eukaryota > Metazoa > Chordata > Mammalia > Carnivora > Otariidae > Zalophus > Zalophus californianus. Next base: position 50,585,791 of record NC_045605.1, read on the forward strand.
CGAGTCCCACATCGGGCTCCCTGCTCGGCGGGGAGTCTGCTTCTCCCTCTGACCCTCTTCCCTCTTGTGCTCTCTAACTCTCATTCTATCTCTCTCAAATAAATAAATAAAATCTTTAAAAAAAATTATTTTGAATAAACTGTTCCTTCATACAGCAGTCATCTGAGGAATGATTGATAGCTCCCATGGTAATTCATTCCATTTGTGGCAAATTTGTTTGAAATCCAAGTCAAAAGAAGAATATGGATAGCCTTCTCCCATTGTTCCTGCTTTTTCTGCTCCCTCTTGGATCTGAAAAACCAAAAAACAAAACAAAAACAAAAACAATTCTCATGGACCCCAAGCTTATTCTTATAGCGAAATGAACCCAGAGCTTCCAACAGCTCCTCCAATGGGTAAGATAGCTCTCTGGTTACACTTTTCTGGACTACCTACACTAAATTTGCTTATTCTGTGCATTGTTTTGTGAAAGTATGGCTCTTAAAATCAGACCAACATCCAGGCATTTCACCCCCTGGTGAAGTGAAGCTGTCCTGTCATCTTTCCCATCATAGGTGACACCAGGGGTGCAGTTTTGCTCTTCTTACAACTACTGTAACTCATAGTCTTCTTTGGAAATACAGATAAAGTTCATGGTATCGATTCTTCTTTCAAACATAATGCTGATTTAGGTGTAAACATCAATATTTTTTTTAAGATTTATCATTTATTTGAGAGAGAGAGAGAGAACAGGGGAAGGGATGAAGGAGAGAGAGAGTGAGAGAAGCAGACTCCTTGCTGAGCATGGAGCCCAAAGTGGGGCTCGATCTCACAACCTGAGATCATGGCCTGGGCCGAAATCAAGAATCAGATGCTTAAGTGACTAAGCTACCCAAGCACCCCTAAACATCAACATTTTAAATTCACTGTCACTGAATCCAGATTTTTTGAGAATGTACAAAGAGGTTGAAAATATGAAAGACAATTCAAGTCTGTGTGATAGAACTTTGAAAGAAAACCAATAATTACATTTATTTAGTTCTTCTATATTTGAAAAACAAAAATCAATATTATAGTCTAATTTAGTAGCTTGAACATATCAGGGATTCAATAAATGATGGCTTATTTATATTTCTTATTTTAGTAAGACAATATCACTATAGGTATGGGTTTTTCAATAATTATTCTGTCAAATTGTAGAGAATCCTTCTTTTGTTTCTCTTAATCTTCTCTCTCTTGCTCCCATCTTCTCCTTTTCCCAGCTTGCCTTCTGGCTTTTCTTTCTTTGTTTTTTTTTTTTTTTTCTTTTTTGATGTATGTGGGAGGAGTGTGTGTGTGTTTGTGTGTATGTGCCTATATATTATGCAGGGTTATTTATAGCACTTAAGGATTTAATATAGTAAGGTTAGATGTGATAGCCCATGTAAAACACATAGTTAAAAATATATTAGCAAGTATCCATGTTACAGCTGGAAACACTGAGCTGAGGTAGCAGTATTGTCCCAAATTGTAGAAAATTCCAACTTTAAAGAATGAAATTCAGACTAAAGGGCAGAAATTATGTTTTAGATAGTAAATTGATGAAGATGAGTGATGCTTGCAGATTGTTCCAGACAGCAGCAGCTCCAGAAGGTTCTCATAACTTTTCTTTCACTTTCTTTTTCAAAGAAAAGTCCAAAGTTTTAGAAAATACAGACAGAAAATTAAGGAAGATCAAAGTCTTCAGTTAGATTAAACATATACACCAGTTAAATTTTTGTTCTTGAATTTGAGTTCAGTAGTTCTCAGTCAATAGAATTCTGAAAAAATTTTTGTAGCTGCTTCACCTCTTAACAGCCTATGAAAGGGATAATAAAGGACTCTAGAATTGTTTACCAGTCTGTTAGAAAGTTGTTACTTACTGGTATTGTAAAGTTGCTACTAATAGGGAGCTATGGTCAGCAAATGGACTTTAGAAAAAAAAGTAATTTTTTAAAAAAGATTTTATTTATTTGTCAGAGAGAGAGCACAGCAGGGGGAGCAGGAGGTAGAGGGAGAAGCAGACTCCCTGCTAAGCAAGGAGACCCATGTGGGACTAGATCCCAGGACCCTGGAATCGACCTGAGCCGTAGACCCTAAACCAACTGAGCCACCCAGGTGCCTGAGAAAAAAGTAATCTTAATAAAAAGATTCCCATATCCCCTCTCCTGAGTATAGATAGTAATAGAAATGTATATTTTAGAGGCGCCTGGGCAACCCAGTCGGTTAAGTGCCAGACTCTTGGGTTTTGGCTGAGGTCATGATCTCATCAGGGTCCTGGGATCCAGATCAGCCGCTGGCTCTGCACTCAGCAGGGTGTCTGCTTGAGGAATCTCTTCCTCTCCTTCTGCCCCTCCCCTCCTCTCTGTCTAAAATAAATAAATGTTAAAAAAAAAGACATGTATATTTTAAAAAGCAGTGGGAACATTTTGGAAAGAGAGACTAGAGAGATTATTTCTAACAGGAGAGTGTGGAAGTTGGAAAAAGGGCTAGTGAAAGATGATCGGGTCTTGAGTGTTGTTCAGTTAATACGTGCACAGAAGGTGAGTGCACATTTCAAGCAAGACCAAGTTAAAGACACTTTCAGATGTGTTACGTGACTATAGAATGCAAAGCAGTGATATCATTGGAGGTGTGGACAATTCCTGGAAGGGACAGAATGCAAATATAAATAAAATGGTTTCTATATTGGAGAAGTCACAGGGAGGCTCCCTGTAAAAGGCTGGGGTATTCATTGTGTGCTAATAGCTGGATATAAAAGGAAATAAAGAGTGGATTTAAAGTCATAGAGAGGGGGTATAGTATGGAATAGGAAAGTTCAACAGATTGAGCCAAACTTTTTCCAGTTTCTTGATCTGGGGCACTGAAACTGGCCTTGATGGAATGAACATTGTGGAAAGTAAGGATGTAGAGGTTCATAACAGAAGAAGATGCCCATTTCACCTTTTACTTATGTGATTGTAGGTTATCAGAACAGTAGGATTTCAAAGCTAGAAGAAAATTAATAAATAATTCAATCTGATTTCCCCATTTTCAAAAATGAGATCAGTTTGTTCAGAGGAATGGAGTTGAGAGGAATGGTACACTTATGGAAGACAGCAAGCGGTTTAGTTTAGCTGAAACGTGTAGAGATGCACCACGCATTTGCAGGCAGGCAAGATCTAGATCCTGAAGACCTCGAATGCCTTGTCCTGTAGTTGTTGTTGTTTTTAATTACGTTTTTTATTTTAACTGCAGTGTAGTTAATACACAGTGTATATTAGCTTTAGGTGTACAATAAGCAATTCTATACATTACTCAATGCTCGTGATAAGTGTACTCTTTTTTCTTTTTTTTTATTATGTTATGTTAATCACCATACATGACATCATTAGTTTTTGATATAGTGTTCCATGATTCATTGTTTGCATATAACACCCAGAGCTCCATGCAGAAAGTGCCCTCTTTAATACCCATCACCAAGCTAACCCATCCTCCCAAACCCCTACCCTCTAGAACCCTCAGTTTGTTTTTCAGAGTCCATTGTCTCTCATGGTTCGTCTCCCCCTCCGATTTCCTCCCCTTCATTTTTCACCTCCTGCTATCCTCTTCTTTATCTTCTTTTTTTTTTAAACATATAATGTATTATTTGCTTCACAGGTAGAGATCCATGATTCAACAGTCTTGCCCACTTCACAGAGCTCACCATAGCACATACCCTCGCCAATGTCTATCACGCAGCCACCCCATCCCTCCCACCTCCCACCACTCCAGCAACCCTCAGTTTCTTTCCTGAGATTAAGAATTCCTCGTATCAGTGAGGCCATATGATACATGTCTTTCTCTGATTGACTTATTTCGCTTAGCATAATACCCTCCAGTTCCATCCACATCATTGCAAAAGGCAAGATTTCATTCTTTTTGATGGCTGCATAATATTCCATTATGTATATATACTACTTCTTCTTTATCCATTCATCTGTTGATGGACATCTTGGCTCTTTCCACAGTTTGGCTATTGTGGACATTGCTGTTATAAACATCGGGGTGCACGTGCCCTTTTGGATCCCTACATTTGTATCTTTGGGGTAAATCCCCAGTAGTACAATTGCTGGATCGTATGGTAGCTCTATTTTCAACTTTTTGAAGAACCTCCATACTGTTTTCCAGAGTGGCTGCACCAGCTTGCATTCCCACCAACAGTGTAGGAGGGTTCCGCTTTCTCTGCATCCCCGCCAACATCTGTCGTTTCCTGACTTGTTAATTTTAGCCATTCTGACTGGTGTGAGGTGGTATCTCATTGAGGTTTTGATTTGGATTTCCCTGATGCCGAGCAATGTTGAGCACTTTTTCATTTGTCTGTTGGCCGTTTGGATGTCTTCTTTGGAAAAATGTCTGTTCATGTCTTCTGCTCTTTCTTATTGTATCAGTTGTTCTTTGGGTGTTGAGTTTAAGAAGTTCTTTATAGATTTTGGATAATAGCCCTTTATCTGATATGTCATTTGCAAATATCTTCTCCCATTCTGTCGGTTGTCTTTTGGTTTTGTGGACTGTTTCTTTTGCTGTGCAAAAGCTTTTTATCTTGATGAAATCCCAATAGTTCATTTTTGCCCTGGCTTCCCGTGCCTTTGGCGATGTGTCTAGGAAGAAGTTGCTGCGGCTAAGGTCGAAAAGGTTGCTACCTCTGTTCTCCTTTAGGATTTTGATGGACTCCTGTCTCACATTGAGGTCTTTCAACCATTTGGAGTCTATTTTTGTGTGTGGTGTAAGGAAATGGTCCAGTTTCATTCTTCTGCATGTGGCTGTCCAATTTTCCCAACACCATTTGTTGAAGAGACTGTCTCTTTTCCATTGGACATTCTTTCCTGCTTTGTCAAAGATAAGTTGACCATAGAGTTGAGGGTCCATTTCTGGGCTCTCGATTCTGTTCCATTGATCGATGTGTCTGTTTTTGTGCCAGTACCATACTGTCTTGATGATGACAGCTTTGTAATAGAGCTGGAAGTCCGGAATTGTGATGCCGCCAGCTTTGCTTTTCTTTTTCATTATTCCTCTGGCTATTCTGAGTCTCTCCTGGTTCCATACAAATTTTAGGATTATTTGTTCCATTTCTTTGAAAAAAGTGGATGGTATTTTGATGGGGATTGCATTGAATGTGTAGATTGCTCTAGGTAGCATTGACATCTTCACAATGTTGATTCTCCCAATCCATGAGCATGGAACGTTTTTCCATTTCTTTGTGTCTTCTTCAATTTCTTTCATGAGTATTTTATAGTTTTCTGAGTACAGATCCTTTGCCTCTTTGGTTAGATTTATTCCTAGGTATCTAATGGTTTTGGGTGCAATTGTAAATGGGATCGACTCCTTGATTTGTCTCTCTTCTGTCTTGTTGTTGGTGTATAGGAATGCCACTGATTTCTGTGCATTGATTTTATATCCTGCTACTTTACTGAATTCCTGTATGAGTTCTAGCAGTTTTGGGGTGGAGCCTTTTGGGTTTTCCACATACAGTATCATATCATCTGCAAAGAGTGAGAGTTTGACTTCCTCTTTGCCGATTTGGATGCCTTTGATTTCTTTTTGTTGTCTAATTGCTGTGGCTAGGACTTCTAATACTATGTTGAATAGCAGTGGTGAGAGTGGACATCCCTGCCGCGTTCCTGACCTTAGGGGAAAAGCTCTCAGCCTTTCCCCATTGAGAATGATATTTGCTATAGGTTTTTCATAGATGGCTTTTATGATATTGAGGTATGTACCCTCTATCCCTATACTCTGAAGAGTTTTGATCAAGAAAGGATGCTGTACTTTGTCAAATGCTTTTTCTGCATCTATTGAGAGGATCATATGATTCTTGTTCTTTCTTTTGTTAATGTATTGTATCACGTTGATTGATTTGCGGATGTTGAACCAGCCTTGCAGCCCAGCAATAAATCCCACTTGGTCGTGGTGAATAATCATTTTAATGTACTGTTGGATCCTATTGGCTAGTATTTTGGTGAGAATTTTTGCATCCATGTTCATCAAGGATATTGGTCTGTAATTCTTTTTTTTGATGGGGTCTTTGTCTGGTTTTGGGATCAAGGTAATGCTGGCCTCATAAAATGAGTTTGGAAGTTTCCCTTCCATTTCTATTTTTTGGAACAGTTTCAGGAGAAATGGTATTAATTCTTCTTGAAATGTCTGATAGAATTCCCCTGGGAAGGCATCTGGCCCTGGGCTTTTGTTTCTTGGGAGATTTTTGATGACTGTTTCAATTTCCTTAGTGGTTATAGGTCTGTTCAGGTTTTCTATTTCTTCCTGGTTCAATTTTGGTAGTTGATACATCTCTAGGAATGCACCCATTTCTTCCAGGTTATCTAATTTGCTGGCATAGAGTTGCTCATCATATGTTCTTATAATTGTTTGTATTTCTTTGGTGTTGTTTGTGATCTCTCCTCTTTCATTCATGATTTTCTTGATTTGGGTCATTTCTCTTTTCTTTTTGATCAGTCTGGCCTGGGGTTTATCAATCTTGTTAATTCTTTCAAAGAACCAGCTCCTAGTTTCGTGGATCTGTTCTACTGTTCTTTTGGTTTCTAGTTCATTGATTTCTGCTCTGAACTGCATGATTTCTCTTCTCCTGCTGGGTTTAGGCTTTATTTGCTGTTCTTTCTCCAGCTCCTTTAGGTGTAGGGTTAGGTTGTGTATTTGAGACCTTTCTTGTTTCTTGAGAAAGGCTTGTATTGCTATATACTTTCCTCGCAGGACTGCCTTTGCTGTATCCCAAAGATTTTGAACAGTTGTGTTTTCATTTTCATTGGTTTCCATGAATTTTTTTAATTCTTCTTTAATTTCTTGGTTGACCCATTCATTCTTTAGTAGGATGCTCTTTATCCTCCATGTATTTGAGTTCTTTCCGACTTTCCTCTTGTGATTGAGTTCTAGTTTCAAAGCATTGTGGTCTGAAAATATGCAGGGAATGATCCCAATCTTTTGGTACCGATTGAGACCTGATTTGTGACCTAGGATGTGATCAATTCTGGAGAATGTTCCATGGGCACTAGAGAAGAATGTGTATTCCTTTGCTTTGGGATGGAATGTTCTGAATATGTCTGTGAAGTCCATTTGGTCCAGTGTGTCATTTAAAGTCTTTATTTCCTTGTTGATCTTTTGCTTAGATGATCTGTCCATTTCAGTCAGGGGAGTGTTAAAGTCCCCCACTATTAGTGTATTGTTGTCAATGTGTTTCTTTGCTTTTGTTATTAATTGCCTTATATAATTGGCTGCTCCCATGTTCGGGGCATAGATATTTACAATTGTTAGATCTTGTTGGATAGACCCTTTCAGTAGGATATAGTGTCCTTCCTCATCTCTTATTACAGTCTTTGTTTTAAAATCTAGTTTGTCTGATATAAGGATTGCCACCCCAGCTTTCTTTTGGTGTCCATTAGCATGGTAAATGGTTTTCCACCCCCTCACTTTCAATCTGGGGGTGTCTTTGGGTCTAAAATGAGTCTCTTGCAGACAGCATATTGATGGGTCTTGTTTTTTAATCCAATCTGATAGCCTATGTCTTTTGATTGGGGTATTTAGCCCATTTACATTCAGGGTAACTATTGAAAGGTATGAATTTAGTGCCATTGTATTACCTGTAAGGTGACTGTTAACTGTCTGTTATCTGTGTTCGTTTCTGCTCTTTGCTGCTTTTAGGTTCTCTCTTTGCTTAGAGGACCCCTCTCAGTATTTCTTGGAGGGCTGGTTTCGTGTTTGCAAATTCCTTTAGTTTTTGTTTGTTCTGGAAGCTTTTTATCTCTCCTTCTATTTTCAATGATAGCCTAGCTGGATATAGTATTCTTGGCTGCATATTTTTCTCGTTTAGTGCTCTGAAGATATCTTGCCAGTCCTTTCTGGCCTGCCAGATCTCTGTGGATAGGTCTGTTGCCAATCTAATGTTTCTACCATTGTAGGTTACATATCTCTTCTCCCGAGCTGCTTTCAGGATTTTCTCTTTGTCTCCGAGACTCGTAAGTTTTACTATTAGATGTCGGGGTGTTGACCTATTATTATTGATTTTGAGAGGGGTTCTCTGTGCCTCCTGGATTTTAATGCCTGTTTCCTTCCTCACATTAGGGAAGTTCTCTGCTATAATTTGCTCCAATATACCTTCTGCCCCTCTCTCTCTCTCTTCTTCTTCTGGGATCCCAATTATTCTAATGTTGTTTCGTCTTATCATATCACTTATCTCTCGAATTCTGCCCTCGTGATCCTGTAGTTGTTTCTCTCTCTTTTTCTCAGCCTCTTTATTTTCCATCATTTGGTCTTCTATATCGCTGATTCTCTCTTTTGCCTCATTTGTCCTAGCATTTAGTGCCCCCATTTTTGATTGCATCTCATCAATAGCCTTTTTGATTTCGATTTGGTTAGATTTTAGTTCTTTTATTTCTCCAGCAAGGGCTTCTCTAATAACTTCCACGCTTTTTTCAAGCCCAGCTAGTTATCTTTAAAGTCATGATCCTGAACTCTAGGGCCGACATCGTACTAATGTCCGTATTGAGTAGGTCCCTGGCTCATGGTACTACCTCTTGTTCTTTTTGCTGAGGTGATTTCTTTCGTCTTGTCATTTTGTCCAGAGAAGAATAGATGAATGAGAGAACAAAATGCTAACAGGTTTACAACGTCCCCAGCAAATATACTGTATACAAATCAGAAAAGACCTGAAACCAGGGGAAAAGAAAGGGAAAGAAAGAAAAAAGAAAGAGAAAAAGAAAAAAAAAAGATAAAAACAAAAACAAAACAATACAAAAAAGGCAGAATATGATCAAATATGATCAGGCTAGTGCATAGATCAGTGCCACACACTAGATTTTGGGCGTATTTTGGTCTGTTAGAAAAAAGTGCCTCCTAAAATTTTAAAGGAAGAAAGACATATATGTACAAAATAAGGGTTGATACAATGAAGGGATGGAAGATGACTGTAAAGATGAAAATTATAAAAGATTTTATAAAAGGACTTGGTAAGATAAGTTGTTTGAAAAAAGAAAGAAGATTTAAGAAAAAGAAAAAAAAAAAGGAAAAAGGGAGAGAATGTGATCAGGCAGGAGACTAGAACAAAGCCATACACTAGTGATTTAGGGTATATTTTGATCTGTTAGAAGAAACTGTACCTCAAAATTTTAAAGAGAGAACAACTTATATATATATGCCAAAAATAAGGGTAACTACTATGAAGGGATAAAATATGACTCTAAAAATGAAAAATAAAAAAAATTTTTTTTTTTAAAAAGGGATTTATAAGATGTTGGTTGAAAAAGGGAAAAAGAAAAATAAAAAAAAAAGTCAACAAAAATTAACTTTGATGAAATAATGAATCATGGTAAAAAAAAAAAAAAGCCATGAATCTATGTGCAGTATTCCCCTAGCGCTGGAGTTCTCCTATTCTCCTTGATCGATCAACTTGGTCTTGGCTTGCTGGCTGTTTGCGCTGATCTTATGGGGGAGGGGCCTGTTGCTGTGGTTTCCAAATGTCTTTGCCGGAGGCGGAATTGCCCCGTCCTTGTCGGTCCGGGCTAAGGAAGCTGCTCCGGTTTGCTCTCAGGAGCTTTTGTTCCCTGCAAGCTCTCGGTACAGCTTTGGAGGACCAGGGCAGAAATGGTGGCCTCCTAATCTCCACTCGGAGGAGCTGAGAACTCGGGGCCCCGCTCCTCAGTGCGCCCCCAGAGAAAAGCAGTCACTTCTGTGTCCCCGGTCTCCAGCCGCACTCCGTGCTCACCCGGCCTGTGATCGAGCGTTGCTATCTCTGGCACCCGACCCCGCGCGGAGTCTCCAAACCCAGCAGATCCCTGCAGTGCGTTCCCGCACCGCTCTTCCCCAGGAAGGAAGGGGAATCTCCCCGGATCTGCTGCTTGTTGGGTCCCTGCTGGGGGAGCCGTGCCCCAACTGGGCCGCAGATCACAGTTTGTGGCAACCCCGAGCTGAGAGCCCGCGACTCTGCTCCCTCTCTGCAGCCGGCTTCCCTGCTCTGATACCTGGGAGCTCTGGCGCACTCAGGCACCCCCGGTCTCTCTGTGACCCCAAGGGTCCTGAGACCACACTGTCCCGGGAGGATTCCACTCCCCGCTTAGCCACTGCAGCGACGTCCCTCCGCCGAGCCAACTTCTAAAAGGTCTGATTTTGTGCTCCGCGGCTCTATCACTTGCCAGAAGTGGCTGGCGGAGGCCCCTCCCCCGCCGTCTATCCGCCCTAATATCTTCTCGGATTCACTTCTCTGCACGTCCTACCTTCCAGTAAGTGGTCGCTTCTCTGTTCAGAGAGTTGTTGCTACTCTCCTGTTCGATCTCCTGTTGAGTTCGTAGGTGTTCAGAATGGTTTGATCCCTATTCAGCTGAATTCCTGAGACCAGACGAAATCTAGGTCTCCTACTCCTCCGCCATCTTGCTCCGCCTCCTAATATGTTCTTTTAATTGTTTGTATTTCTTTGGTGTTGGTTGTGATCTCTTTCATTCATGATTTTATTTATTTGGGTCATTTCTCTTTTCTTTTTGATAAGTCTGGCCAGGGGTTTATCAATCTTGTTAATTCTTTCAAAGAACCAGCTCCTAGTTTCGTTGATCTTTTCTACTGTTCTTTTGGTTTCTAGTTCATTGATTTCTGCTCTGATCTTTATTATTTCTCTTCTTCTGCTGAGTTTATTTGCTGTTCTCTCTACAGCTCCTTTAGGTGTACGGTTAGGTTGTGTATGAGACCTTTCTTGTTTCTTAAGAAAGAATTGTATTGCTGTATACTTTCCTCTCAGGACTGCCTTTACTGTATCCCAAAGATTTTAAATACTTGTGTTTTCATTTTCATTTGTTTCCATGAATTTTTTTTAATTCGTCTTTAATTTCCTGGTTGACCCATTCATTCGTTAGTAGGATGCTCTTTAGCCTCCATGTTTATGAGTTCTTTCTGACTTTCCTCTTATAATTGAGTTCTAGTTTCAAAGCATTGTGGTCTAAAAATATGCAGGGAATGATCCCAATCTGTTGGTACCCATTGAAATCTGTTTGTGACCTAGGATGTGATCTATTCTGGAGAATGTTCCATGGGCACTAGAGAAGAATGTGTTCTGTTGCTTTTGGATGGAATGTTCTGAATATATCTGTGAAGTCCATTTGGTCCAGTGTGTCATTTAAAGTCTTTATTTCCTTGTTCATCGTTTGCTTAGATGATCTGTCCATTTTAGTGAGGGGGTGTTAGTCCCCCACTACTATTGTATTTTTAATGTGTTTCTATGCTTTTCTTATTAATTGCCTTATATAAGTGGCTGCTCCAATGTTAGGGGCATAGTTATTTAAAATTGTTAGATCTTGTTGGATAGACCCTTTAAGTGGGATATAGTGTCCTTCCTCATCTCTCATTATAGTCTTTGTTTAAAATCTAATTTGTGTGATATAAGGATTGTCACCCCAGCTTTCTTTTGGTGTCCATTAGCATGGTAAATTGTTTTCCACTCCTTCACCTTCAATCTAGGGGTGTCTTTGGGTCTAAAATTCATCTCTCACAGACAGCATATCGATGGGTCTTGTCTTTTTATACAATCTGATAGCCTGTGTCTCTGATCGGGGCATTTAGCCCATTTACATTCAGGGTAACTTTGAAAGACATGAATTTAGTGCCATTGTATTGCCTGTAAGGTGACTGTTACTGTATATTGTCTGTGTTTTTGTCTGGTCGATGTTGCCTTTAGGTTCTCTCTTTGCTTAGAGGACCCCTTTCAATATTTCTTGGAGGGCTGGTTTCGTGTTTGCAAATTCCTTTAGTTTTTGTTTGTCCTGGAAGTTTTTATCTCTCCTTCTATTTTCAATGACAGCCTAGCTGGATATATTGTTCTTGGCTGCATATTTTTCTCATTTAGTGCTCTGAATATATCATGCCGTCCTTTCTGGCCTGCCAGGTCTCTGTGGATAGGTCTGTTGCCAATCTAATGTTTCTACTATTGTAGGTTATAGATCTCTTCTCCCGAACCTCTTTCAGGATTTTCTCTTTGACTCTGAGACTCCTAAGTTTTACTACTAGGTGTTAGGGTGTTGACCTATTTTTATTGATTTTGAGAGGGGTTCTCTGTGCCTCCTGGATTTTGATGCCTGTTTCCTTCAGCAAATTAGGGAAGTTCTCTGCTATAATTTGCTCCAATAAACCTTCTGCCCCTCTCTCTCCTTCATCTTCTTCTGGGATCCCCAATTATTCTAATGTTGTTTCATCTTATGGTATTGCTTATCTCTCAGATTCTGCCCTCATGATCCAGTAGTTGTTTATCTTTTTCTCAGCCTCTTTATTTTCCATCATTTGTTCTTCTATATCACTAATTCTCTCTTCTGCCTCATGTATCCTAGCAGTTAGAGCCCCCATTTTTGATTGCACCTCATTAATAGCCTTTTTGATTTTGACTTGGTTAGATTTTAGTTCTTTTTTTCTCCAGAAAGGGTTTCTCTATTTACTTCCGTGTTTTTTTTCAAGCCCAGCTAGTATCTTTAAAATCATCATTCTGCACTCTAGTTCTGACATCTTAGTAATGTCCGTACTGAGTAGATCCCTGGCAGTTGGTACTACTTCTTGTTCTTTTTGTTGAAGTGATTTTTTTCCATCTTGTCATTTTGTCCAGAGGAGAATAGATGAATGAGAGAACAAAATGCTAATAGGCTACCAACATCCCCAGAAAACATACTCTAAGCAAATCAGAAAAGACCTGAAACTGGTGGAAAGGAAAAGGAAAGAAGGAAAAAAGAAAAAGAAAAAAAAAGATAAAAACAGAACAAAACAAAAGAAAACCAAAAAAAAAAACAGGATATGATCAAATATGATCAGGCTGGTGCATAGATCAGTGCCACACACTAGATTTTGGGTGTATTTTGGTCTGTTAGAAGAAAGTGCCTCCCAAAATTTTAAAGAAAGAAAGACATATATGTATAAAAATAAGGGTTAATATGATGAAGGGATGGAATATGAGTGTAAAGATTAAAATTATAAAAGATTTTATCAAAGGATCGATAAGATAAGAAGTTGTTTGAAAAAAGAAAGAAGAGGATAAAAAAAAAAGAAGAAAAAGGGAGAGGATGTGATCAGGCAGGAGACTAGAACAAAGCCATACACTAGAGATTTAGGGTGTATTTTGATCTGTTAGAAGAAACTGTATCTCAAAATTTTAAAGAGAGAACAACATATATATATATATATATATAAGTTGTTATATAAGTTATATATATATATATATATATATATGCCAAAAATAATGGTAACTACTATGAAGGGATAGAATATGACTCTAAAAATGAAAAATAAAAATGTTTTTTAAAAAAGGGATTGAAAAGATGTTAGTTGAAAAGGGAAAAAGAAAAGTTAAAAAAAAAAGAGTTAAAAAAATTAACTTTGAAAGACTAAAGAATCATGGTAAAAAAGCCGTGAATTCTATGTGCTGTGTTCCCCTAGCACTGGAGTACTGTTGTTCTCATTGATCGGTAAACTTGATCTTGGCTGGTGGTTCTTGTGGATTTTTGGGGGGAGGGTCCTGTTGCCATGGTTCCCAATGTCTTTGCCAGAGGCAGAATTGCCTGCCCTTGCCGGGTCCAGCTAAGTAATCCGCGCGGGTTTGCTCTTGGTTTTTTTCCCTGCAAGCTTTCTGTTTGGCTTTGGAGGACAAATGTGAAAATGGCAGCCTCCCAATCTCTGCCCCAGAGGAGCCGCGAACTTGGGGCCCCGCTCCTCAGTGCACCCCCAGAGAAAAGCAGTCAGTCACTCCCGCCTCCCCAGTCTCCAGCTGCAGTACGTGCTCACCTGGCCTGTGACCAAGCATTTCTATCTCTGGCACCCAACCCCATGTGGAGTCTCCAAACCCAGCAGATCCCTGTGGTGCACTCCCACGCCGCTCCTCCTGGAGTAGAAAGGGGAGTCTCCCCAGATCTGCTGCTTGTTGGGTCCCTGCTGGAGGAGCAGTGGCCCAACTGTGCCACGGATCACACTTTATGGCAACCCCGAACTGAGAGCCCATGCCTTGGCTCTGTCTCTGCAGCTGGCTTCCCCGCTCCGATACCTGGGAGCTCTGCTGCACTCAGGCACCTCCGGTCTTTCTGTGACCCTGAGGGTCCTGAGACCACACTGTCCCGCGAGGGTTCCACCCCCTGCTTAGCCACTGGAGTGATGTCCCTCAGCAGAGCTGACTTCTAAAAGTTCCAATTTTGTGCTCCGCGGCTCTGTCACTTGCCAGAAGCGGCCGATGGAGGCCCCCTCCCCCACCATCTATCCTCCTGAATATCGCCTCGGATTCACCTCTCCGCACTTTCTACCTTTCAGACAGTGGTTGCTTTTCTGTTCAGAGAGTTATTGCTCTTCTTTTCTTCGATCTCCTGTTGAGTTCGTAGGTGTTCAGAATGGTTTGATCCCTATCCAGCTGAATTCCTGAGACCAGATGAAATCCAGGTCTCCTACTCCTCTGCCATCCTGCTCCACCCCCATCCCCACCCCCATAAGTGTACTCTTAATGCCCTTCACCTGGTTCACCCATTTCCCTGCCCGCTCCCCGCCTCCTCGCTGGCAACCACCGGTTTGTTCTACAGAGTTAAGAGTATGAGTTTCTTGGTTTGGCTTTTATCCTGTAGGGGATAAGTAGCTCCTGAAAGCAGGGTAGTGACTTGTGCCTGCTCTATATGAGGAGCATGGTACACAGTGTCACATAGCTTTAGGCAAGTATTGTAGAAATACATATGCGTATCATTCCTCAATCTGTTTAAAACCTAAGAGTTCTTACTGGATTACCTTCACTGGCTTGATAAACTTCTCACACTTTCCAGTCAATGTAATTTGTCAAATCTTTATTCAATGACATTCAATTTTATCTTCTCTTTTTATTTAAAGAAAAAAAATAAACAGGGTCATATAACTGAAAATGTGCTGATGATCCCCTGGCCCACATTCTCCTTTCACGGCTGGTTTTTGGGGACTGAGGCTTTATAATGTTAATCGAAGGTCAAAGCAAGACCCCAACGGACTGAAGCTTGATAAGTGAAACATATGTTCCGCACAAATGCTGCTGATTTTCCAAGATGTGCAGCTGAGGGAAAAAAGAATTTGGAAGGTGTTAAATTGCCTCCTTAACACATTCATTGTCTCAGCTTTGAATTTAGATGCTAATATGCCAACACTAAAGTGATCAGGGAAATTGTTGCAGTTTTGAGTACACAGCATAATGTGAAAGATAACATCATGTATTTTGAGCTGAAAAGTAAGTCTAATCAGAGAAGGAAGTTTAGAATTGAATACAGGTAGTTTTTTTAAAAATCCACAAAAATCTTCTTCAGTGAAATTATTCATCGATACCATTTGAAATCCAAACTGAACGTGCCTGTGCATTTTTAAAGAACCATTTGTGTGTGACTCAGTTTTGCCAAAAATAAGACTTTGCTTGCCTGCGAAATAATCAGCAGAAATGAAATGAATATAGTTTAATCATTAAAGTTGTCCGTAGGAACTGAGATTTATCCACATAACATTTGCCACTATAGGAGCCAGCCTGTGGTGCTTCTTTACACAAAAGCTGGGAGAGCATCCTCGGAGTTACTATCCTTTTCCTGAAATGGTTTAGCCTTGAGGTAAAAAAAATAAAAAATAAAAAATTCTGTATATTGACCAAGGAATGACAGATCATTCATTCATTCATCCATTTGTTTGTTCTTTTGCCTACTTACTCTCTATCAGTAAAAGTGTGGTTCCTTAGCTTATTAAGAGACCCTGTGGTGAAGAGATTAGATATGGTCAAATCTACCTGTTATCTCAGTTGTCATCCCTCTCCCTCCACTCCGGCTTCTTCCTTCCTCGCATCCTTCTATGGATAACCAGCTAATCCTAAGAGAAGGTTGGGAACACATACCTAAAAAGGTCAAGTTCCTTGCACTACTGATAAAATGGAGCAGGGATCAGCAATTTTTTTTTTTTTTCCACAAAGGACCAAAGAGTAAATATTGTAGACTTTGCAGGTCATAAGGTCTCTGTCATAGCTACTTAATTGTGCTATAGTGAAAAAGCAGCCCTATCCAATATTTCCACAGATGGGTGTGTCTGTGCCCCCAATGAAATTGTGTTTAAAAAATCAGGCAGCACATCTGTCAGCAGGGCTGGTAAACCTGATATTCCAGCACATCAGAATGGTTGGGGAGACGGTGAGGTATGCCAAAGTCTCCATGGCTTGAGTCTCAGCTCCATCCCTTTTTAGCCTTGCTATTGGTTCATTTACCTCATCTATATATGTGGATATTGCTATTTGTTTGCCAGATGTGAGATATGATGAGGATCAAAATATATGAATGAATGTATTTCAATTTAAAACTAACCATCTGTCTTTATAGTTCTTCATAAGCATATTATATACTATCACCTCTCATCTTTGGGAGTACATTATACTCTCCTTTGTATAGAATTCCCAAGAGGAGTAGCAAGAGCGTTCAGAGAGCAGAGATCACCTTTTCATACCTTATGTCCCTCGTTATGCACTGTTTTGTAATGCACATATATCAATCTTCAATTTGATTTATTTTCCCCTTTTCTATCATTTTGGAGACAGAGAAAATGTGGCACAGGATCACAAAAATGACTGATCTAACACTAGAGATTTATACTGGTGGAGTCAAAATAAGAGACTGTATTTTCATATCACCTGAGCCATTACAAGAACAAAATTTCTTAAAAAAAAAAAAAAGAAAGGTAAAAATGTAGGCCCCCAAGCTGTAGTATGCATAGAGAGAGGCCCTACTTGCTTAAAGTGATAGGAATTTTACAGTACATAAGAATGCTTCTACAATTTGCTAACTGAATAAATTCAGTGACCGAGAAATATTTTAAGTCTGTTAATAAGATCATACAAGACAGGAGAGAGATTCTTTTGGTTAGATTTCTTTCCTTACAGTTTACTCCAAACAACAAAATGTTTGGAGCCTTTTGCAAAAAAGTACCCCATACCCCTTTATCTAAATTTCCCATTTTCTTTATTTATTTTTAAAATTTTTTTTAAAGATTTTATAATTATGTAGTTATTTGAGAGACAGAGAGAGAGAAAGAGAGCACAAGCAGGGGGAGGAGGAGGGGCAGAGGGAGAAGCAGGTTCCCCACTGAGCAAGGAGCCCGACACAGGCTTGATCCCAGGACCCTGGGATCATGACCTGAGCTGAAGGCAGCAGCTTAACCTACTGAGCCACCCAGGCGCCCCTCCCATTTTCTTTATATGTTATGTTATGGCTCAGTACTGTTGCTGTGGGTTTTTTGTTTTTAATGGAATCTGTAGTGTGTACCAATAGTCTCTTGATGTGCAAGCTGCTTTTAAAACCACATTAATCTTGAGGCCATTGTACATTCATCCTGGCTTCTCTGGTGTAGCTTCTGGGCTATAATTTAACCTTCCTTCTATATAGCTGATGCTTACAAAGCTTCCAAAATAGCCATGTTTTATTACTTGAAGATTTTAGCAAGATTGAGTACATCAAGTGTACACTCTGGAGAAGGGTACTTGCTTATACTCTGCTTTATTGATGTTTATTCAGAAAATGTTCTTTTTGTATTTTTCCCTGTTGTCATGCTGTAGCACCATACACAGACTCTGAGTATAGAGAGTGTGATAATGAGGAAGAGATCAGGAATAACAGCTCTGTATCCTCATGGAGAACCACTCCGGTTTTAAATTCTAATCTTATAAACTTTGAGGAGTCTCTACAATGCCACCCCACATCACCGTATCCACCCTGTCTTCTTTTAGTCCTCTTGTGAAGAAGATCCATTCCAACCACACTGAATAGCAGTTCTAATTAAGGCCAACACTTCCCAAACTCTGTTATTTATTTTAGTTTAGTTTTTTTTCTTTTTTTTTTTTTAATTTTTTTATTGTTATGTTAATCACCATAGTTTAGTTTTTTGAGTGAACTTTGATTTTTGGTAGAAAAGTCTGGAGAAGTCATGTTCCAGTGCCCCAGGGTAATCTGTATGTCCCACCTAAGAGACTGGAAGTATAAAAGGCCCTAAATTGAGAAGACCTAGGAACCAGAGATTCTTTAACTAGGGGGCATAAATTGGCATGTTCTGTTATTCAATATACTTCTTAGTATATGGTAATGAATTAAGCTACTTTATATACAGTGACTATCCTGGGCTGAGGTATCATATATGGAATTGGGTTGAATTTTTTTGTGCTTTCTCTATGGACTGTGAAGTTAGATGATCTAGAATAACAAAATGGGCCAGGTGTCTAAGACTGAGCTAGTTGTGCCCAGCTATCTCCTGTTAGGAGGGTTGAAGAGATCTTTGAAATATTGGGTTGAGTCTGAGTATTTAAGTTTGGCCTCCTGTAGTGCATCTGTTGCCACTAAGCAACTTGTAGTGATGCTCTAAGACTCATTTGCTGCCTCTGAAAAGTAAGATGATGCAATAAGGCAGGTAATATGTGTGCCCTTTACATTTGAGAACCATGATTTGTGTGTTTGCTCCAAGTCTGGTCCTATAAAAGCACATCCTGTGTTTTCTAGGAGACTAGGGGTCATCCCCTTTGCCTTTTAACGTTGAGTTAATTAATATTAAAAAAGAACTCACGGCCTCACTACACATACCATAAAGAGGTACCATAGAGACTACTTTTCTCAGAAAGTACCAAATGTTATTAGAAGGCATTTTAAAGCTTTATAGCCTATCCAGTGGATTCAAATGTGCACTTTCTCATGCCACAGAATACCTGACTCTAAAGAAATAGATCCCTGACATTTTGTTCTACTAAGTGTATTCCTCTTGACTTCCAGGCCATTCCCTTATCCCTTTCTGTTAAATGTGTATTTCTAGTTAAAAAACATTTAGCTGGAATGTCAAAGCCCTAAGTCTTGCACCAACCAAAAGACTATTTATGCAAATATTCACTTTATTGCCAATTAGGGTTTTGGTCTCTCACCTTCATGTAGACTCTTTTATCTACTGAGCTAAAAATCCTTGAGTGGCTAGGTTCTTTCTAAATACACCACACATAGATTTCAGTGGTCACACTCATGCTTTAGCTTTCTGAACACTACTTTGATTCTTTCTTCATCATCTAGGGGGCTTTTGAGGAGAGAGGAGGGTTATCTCTAAGAGGAAGACCTGTGCTTTTTTCTCTAAATGGGTAATTTGAATAACCACCCCAAAGAGAGGAATGTTTAAAAATAAGATAATTGGTCTTCACCCTTAAAGCTCCATTCCCTACACTGTTGTTTTAAAACAAAAATATCAAAAACTAATATGTAATGTATGGTGATTAACATAACAATAAAAAATTAAAAAGTAATAATAATAAAACAAAAACAACGTTCCCTAAGAAATTAGAGTGAAGTAATAATAATGTTCACTAAAGGAAGAGGTCTTTGGTCATCTGCTTTTACATAGGAAGTTACCTGCTATACTCAGGACTCATGTTTTCTAAGGGACATATCCTTAGCCAACTTGTCTACCAGGAAACTCACCATCTTAAACTCTAAGTAGCCTTTGGATCCTCATACACTTCATGAACCAGTCCTCTTGACCAATTAACTTGAAGGTCATCACATCTAAATCTTTCTTAATGTGTTGTGGGCAGAGAGACACCTATATTGGAAAACACTAACAAAATTATATGAGCAGAAAGAGTCAGAAAGTATGGAAAATCCTCCTATAATAAATTCTTATGCTATCTTCACAACAGTCTGTTTTTCAATGATTATGGTGTGACTTTGTCAAATATTTATTTTTCCACTTTTTCCCCTGATTAAGAAGCAGAAGAGACTCAAGTCCACATTAACCATCTTCCTCCTAATTACTTCCAGGCAATTCTTATATCTCACAGGTCCAAATTTACTCAGACTCCCTGCACAAAGAAGTGATTATTTTTACAAGGAAAAAATGTAAGTGCAATGGAAAGGAGGAAACTATTTATTATCCATGGGTTCAGGTTCAATAGGTCCTAAGCTATTTGCCTTATGAGACTTGTACAAAGTAATCTAAAGAAAAATTTGACTTAGGTGAGTTGATTTTTACAGATGGGAAAATCTCAGAAGGGTATATTACTCTCAAAAAGGCGTTTACAATCAATCTCTAATTCAAAATCTAGCAAAACTTCTTAGTCTTAAATCATAGTTTTATGGTTTGAAAATATCTTCATCTCTAAATTCTGCTTTTCTCAATACCCTGATCATAATATATCCTACGAAAACCCTTTAAGACTAAACAGCTGTAGGGACACCTGGGTGGCTCAGTCGATAAGCATCTGCCTTTGGCTCAGGTCATGATCCCAGGGTCCTGGGATCGAGCCCCGCACCGGGCTCCCTGCTCTGCGGGAGGCCTGCTTCTCCCTCTCCCACTCCCCCTGCTTGTGTTCCCTCTCTCACTGTGTCTCTCTCTGTCAAATAAATAAATAAAATCTTAAAAAAAAAAAAAAGACTAAGCAACTATAACAAATTATATGGAATGGCATATTGTGGAATGATATACCTGGCCTCACACAGTTCCTTGAGTACACACTGGGTAGTGATTGCTAATTAAGGGGAAAAAATCATCATATTGCATGTTTTTGGTCTCCACACTCCTGATGTTTTCTTCACCTCTACTGGGATTTGTAGCCAAGAAAATTGTAGCCCTCTGATAGAGTAATTGTCACTATTGCTTCCTCTTTGTAATTTGTTGTGATGCCACACCCTTACTCCAAGTCTAGCCTTCCCTCCTGTTACCACAATGATCTCAGCAGCAGAATCACAAGTTGGAAGTTCTCCAAAACCTGAATGAGATTTAAAGAATCTGGAGTTTGTGACCCAGGGAGGTCATATTGAGCACAAGGAGGACTGATCTCTTCATGATAAGATTCTCAAAATCTTGCCCTTATTCATCTTTTTGAACTTTACAGTTCTTGAGGTGCTTGTACTACTTTAATGGCAGCGTAAATGTACTTTTGAGTCACTTTCTTTTCTGGAGAAACAGGGACATAACTCTAAGTTTCCTTAGTTTTCTCTTTGCCTACTTTGTTCAATAGGGCCCAGATGAGACTTTAAATTTGTAAATTCCTTCTTCACTAAGTTGGATTCTTCCATCCTCAGCCATCTGAAGGGTTACCATGTTTGCCAGACCACAGGTGGTCTTCTAAGAATTTCCTTTTTCTTTTAGGGCAGGTATTTATAAAATTGCTCTATCTCTCCATCTTCAACAGAATCCAAAGTGGTATCTATTTCTATGTTGGAGTACCTGCAACTGCTGCTTCCTACTATGGAATTCTTTGGGAATATGCACCCTGCTTTCTAGTTTAGGATTTTTTCTTTCCCTATCCTTACCTCAGCTATACATTTTTACAGTAAATATTTTTTTGAAGCTCTGTGACTTCATAAAATCAGGAGGGGCTGTTACATCTTTTGCACTGTGTTCCTCAAAAGACTTTTTGTTCTTGGATCATTTTGCTAAATGTATTGCTTTCTCATCTGGATTCTCTTTAAATAGATTGGTTTTTGTTTGTTTGTTTGTTTTTTAAGATTTTATTTATTTGACAGAGACACAGCTAGAGAGGGAACACAAGCAGGGGGATTGGGAGAGGGAGAAGCAGGCTTCCCGTGGAGCAGGGAACCCAGTGCGGGGCTCTATCCCAGGACCCTGAGATCATGACCCCCGAGCTGAAAGCAGACGCTTAATGACTGAGCCACCCAGGAGCCCCTAAATAGATTGTTTAATAATTGTTTTACTCAGTTTTAGAGAGGGGAAATCTATACCTAAAGCATAATTCCATTTTCCCACTCAAGCCTTGCATTTCTGAGCTCTTGCTGAGAGATCAAGTCTGGGGTACATTCAGTGACAACACTCCCCTGGCTAATCATCATGAGAGAGGATCCCACAGTGATGGAAGCCATGTTTGATTAAACAATGTATTGCTACTTTCAGTTTCCGTTCTGACAAATTAAGAGCTTAGAAGCCATCACTCAGGTCCTTACATGAAGGAAGAAGCAGAACAAACTGAAAATCAATGTCTTTTTTTTTTTTTTTTTAAGAATTGAGGTCATAGGGTAAATCATCACCTCAAAATCTGGAGAGACAGGTTGATGAGGGAACAGAAGGCAGGCTGAGGACAAAGCCGAAGCTGGCACCCTACACCCCTCCCCCCACTTTGGGATATATATATTCCTCAGGCACTCCTGGCTGCCCTAAAGGAAAAACAAATGGTTAACTGATAGAGATCACAGTCCTGCCAGATAGGAGTCTCCCTCAGTTTACAAATGTCCTAATGATTTACAAGGAAGAAGCTTTCTTATCAATAGCCTAACTTCCAACTCAGTTTCCTGAAGCCCTAACATCACCCTCCCCTCCATAAATTAAGGGAGGCTGAGGCGAAAGAAAACGTAAATAAAATTGAGTTTCTTCTAAACCTAAAACCCATTGACAAGGACGTGTGATAGGAGGAATGTAACATTCCTCCAGGAAACTCCCAACTGTCTTCATGTTAGTGCCTCATTAGAGGGAAAAACAACCTCGGCTTGACAATAACCAGGCCTACAGTATGCTGAGAGTCTTTAGCATATGACAGTCCTTCTGGACACCCCCTTTGTCCTCACCTCCCCAACTCCTATATAATCAGCCACCCCTCAAGATCACAGGGCAGCAGCTCTTTCTGCCCATGGGTTCTGTCCCCATGCTTTAATAAACCACCGTTTTGCACCAAAGATGCCTCAAGAATTCTTTCTTGGTCATCAGCTCCGGACTCCACCCCACTGAACTTTATCACATATATTCCAAAACCACATCAAGGTGAATGTAGAGAGCCACAGTTTAGAACTTACCTGGGGCACAAATCATTGGAGCCAAAGCTCGTAAGACGGGTAAGTGTTTATTTTAATAAATTGTTGGAGACTGAGTGTGGACTGTACTAGCTCACAAGTAAGAAACTGCTGGGGGCTGCAGTCTTAGAAAAGATCTCACAATTTCATGGAGTTTACGTCCAAGAACCCCACCAGGTTCTCATGGTAGAGAGCTAAAGAAAACTCTTCACACAGAGGTCAGAGAAAAGTAACCTTATTGAATTACTTCCTGAGCATTTACCATAACAAAGGCCTACTCTCCTTTGAAAAGACTTTGCGGGAGAATTACCTCCCCTAAATAGAAACTCACTTACCCAATTCCGGTCTCCTTTAGCCTTCCAGTCTCCTCTTAGTGGGAAAAAAAAACAAAAACAAAAACAAAGAAATACTTGTGAAGGTCACAGCCCAAGGACACAGGCCCACTAAAGGACTGACATTTGGTCATAGGATTATAGAATTCTTTCCATTCCCCACAACTTACCACCACACCAACAGGGTTTCAGTGAATGAACTGTGATTATAGCTGAAAGAGTTGTAAAGCAGTTTAAATCGGAATATTTGTGAAAATCTAAAGAAAGAAGTGACAAAAAATGAAGACACTAGAGTAATTTAAAGCTTCTGGCCCCTACACTTTTTTTTTTTGTAAAGATTTTATTTATTTATTTGAGAGAGAGAATGAGAGAGAGAGAGAGAGCATGAGAGGGGGGAGGGTCAGAGGGAGAAGCAGACTCCCTGCCGAGCAGGGAGCCCGAAGTGGGACTCAATCCTGGGACTCCAGGATCATGACCTGAGCCGAAGGCAGTCGCTTAACCAACTGAGCCACCCAGGTGCCCCTCTGGCCCCTACACTTACAGCAAACATTAAACAAAGCCCAACTCTTAGCCAGAGTAACAAAACCTTACCCTAAAGTTCAATTTACCTGCGTTCCTATTATCCATTACATCATTTCTAGTTTTTTTGTTTTTTTTTTTTTTTTTACAAAGAATTACAAGGCATGCTTACAGGCAAATGAAAATACAGCCTAAGGAGACAAAGTAAACATCAGAGCCAGACTCAAGCATGGCACATATTTCTGAATTACAGACAGGGAATTTGAAATAACTGTGATAAATATGTTAAGGGATCTAATAGGAAAAGTAGACAACACACACTAATAGGTAATATAAGAAAGAAAGAAGTTTTTAGAAAGAATCAAAATGAAATATTGTAACATAAATGAAGAATGTTACTGGTGGGCTCCTTAATTGACAGGAACCAATAGACAGAATGCAGTAGAAGAAATTTTGTAATAATGTCCTAGAATTTTCTAAAATTGACAAATAACAAACCACAAAAGTTCCAGGAACACCAAGGAAGATAAATACTAAAAAATTTTCACCTAAGCATAGCATATTCAAACTTAGAAAACCAAAAACCAAGAGGAAATCTTAAAAAAATATATAACAAAAAAATTTTAACTTCAATTTACTGCATATTTCTTTCTTTTTTTTTCACAGCATATTTCTCATCAGTAGCCATGCACCCAGTAAAAGAGTAAATCAAGATACTTTAAATGTTGAAGAAAAAAACTGGCAACCAAGGATCCTATACATAGAAAATTATCCATCAAAAGTGAAGGAGAATCAACAACACAAGAAACAACAGGTGTTGGTGAGGATATAGAAAAAAGGAACACTCAGTACACTGTGGGAAGGAATGCAAACTGGTGCAGCCACTCTGAAAAACAGTATGGAGTTTCCTCAAAAAGTTAAAAATAGAGCTACCCTATGATCTAGCAATCACACTACTGGGTATTTACCCAAAAAATACAAAAACGCTAATTCAAAGGGATACATGCACCACTATGTTTATAGCAGCATTATTTACAACAGCCAAGATATGGAAGCAGCCCATGTGTCCATTGATTGACGAATGGACAAAGAAGATGTGGTATAGATACATAAAATGGAATATAATTCAGTCATAAAAAAGAATGAAATTTTGCTATTTGCAATGACATGGATGGAGCTATAGAGTATAATGCTAAACAAAATAAGTCAGAGAAAGACAAATGTCATATGATTTCACTCATATGTGGAACTTAAGAAAGAAAAACAACAAGCAAAGGGAAAGATAGAGTGAGGGGCAAACCAAGAAACAGATTCTTAACTATAGAGAACAAACTGGTGGTTACAGAGGGGAGGTGCATGGGAGGATGGGTGAAACAGGGGATGGGGATTAAGAAGTGCACTTGCCATGAAGAGTACCTGGTGATATAAGGAATTGTTGAATCACTATATTGTACACCTGAAACTAATATAATACTGACTGGAATTAAAATAAATACTTAAAAAAACAAATTGCACAAAGACAAAAAAAAAAGGATGAAAAAAAATAAAAGCTCTCTTAAAATTGGAGGAATTCATCACCACCAAAACTTTTTTCCAAGAAACATTTAAAGAAGTTCTTTAGGTAGAAGGAAAACCATCTAGGTCAGAAACTCAAATCTACGTAAAGAAAGGAACAATGTTTCTACAGGTTGTATTTCCTATACTTTCTAATATATCAGTAAATCAGGCTTGTTAAATATATATTTTGGACTAAACTGAAATCATAAAAAAAGAGAGGAACAATGTTGGAGAAGAGATAATATAAAGTAAAATATTTTATTTTAATTTTTTATTCTTAATTGATTTAATAGATAACTGTTCTAAGTCATAATAGTAACAATATAGGATATGGGTAAGTGAATAGAGATTAGAGGAATTAAGAATACTGACTAATAATTATAAGACACCTGAACTATCCATGAAGCAAAATATGGTTGTTCAAAAGCCAATTTAGATTAGTTGAAAATGTATATTGCAAACTCCACAGCAATCATTAAAAGTAAATTAAAATTTTAAAATAAAGTAAAATTGATATACCATGAAAGGTAGAAAAATGAAATCATATAAAATATACAATCAAAACCAGAGAAGGTAGAAAAAGAGAGGAAGAAATCAAAGAAGCCAAGACAAAGTGCAATGCATAGAAAGCATTCATACACATAGCATCTATTATTTAACTGTATCAATAATCACTCTAAATATGAATGATCTGAATATAGCAATTAAAATACAGATATGGCTAGTGAATTTAAAATATTCAACTATATGTTGTTTATAATAAATCTATGAAGAAATCTTAAGTGTAAAAAACACAGACCCATTGAAAGTAAAGGTATGGAAAAAATATACCAACACAGACACACACACACACACACAGACACACACACAGACACACACAGACACACACACAGAGCTGGAGTAGCTATACTAATTTCAGACAGCAAATTCCAAAACAAGAAAAAACACGGGGACAGAGGAGCATTATATAGTGTAAGGGGTCGATTCTTCACTAAGATATAACAATCTAAAATGTACGCACATAACAACAAAATATATGAAATAGAGACTGATTGATTTAAAAGGAGAAATAGGCAATTAACCATTAAAAAGTAGTATTGGATTATAACCCAAAATATAACATAAATATCCACGAGTCCATATTGCTATCAATAAACAATTTAATTAATAAATGAGGTAGGATGGAGAAATCTCCTGTGCAGAATTCCAAATAAATTACATAGATTCTACATTTGCTCTCCTTAAATGAGGGTTGTGCTTAGTGACCTCCTTCTAAATAGTATAGTATGGAATCAGAGGCTGAGGGAGGGAATATAAGTAGCACTACAGTAAGGAAACCTGACAAACACAACTTTGGCCAGATGAGCCAAGTTAATGTCAACAGTGATAGTCATGTTGATAATATGTACCCCTAATAGGATGGGATGAAAATGGCACTATACCTCTGTGAACTTTCTTCCTAACTCTGGTCTGTCTAATCAGAAGAACATCAGACAAACCCCAACTGAGGAACATGCTACAAAAATACTTTACTGGTACTACTGAAAAATTTCAAGGAAAAGAAAAGGAAAATCTGAGAAACTGTCACAGGCAGAGGAGCCTAAGGAGACGTGACTAAATGTATCACATATGAGATACTGAATCTGAAATAGGACATTAAAGAAAAGCTAAGCAAATTTACATCCGACAATTGTATCATCTGCAAATAAACACAGTTGTATTTATCCCTTTTCAATATGTATAATTTTTACCCTATTGCCTTAGCTAGGTCTTTTCCTACCATGTTGAGTAGGAGTGGGGAAAGACAGGATATTCTTGCCTTGTTCATGATCTAAGGGGAAAAATGTTCTTTCTTTTGACAAAGAAGTGTGATTCTTTATCAATTCATGGAAGATGGGTTCTTTTCCTGGTGTGGTAAGAGTATCATGAATTGGTGTTGGATTTTTTTTCAACTTCTTTAATTCTGTGCCAATTAATATAATCATATGGTTTTTCTTTTTCTGTTGATACGGTAGATTATATTGATTTGTTTTGAATATCGAACTGGCCTTGGATACCTGGAATAAAGTTGTACTTTGTCATGGTATATAATTCCATCTATACATTGATAGATTTGATTTTGCTAATATCAGTTTCCCTTATCTATATGCTATTATTATTCAATACATTGCTACTCTTATTACTTTAACAGTTATCTTTTATATTGATTAAGAATAAGACAAATAGATTTTGTTTTCCTTTTATTTTTCTCCAATGTTCTTTCTTTCATTATTTAGATCCAAGTTTCTGACCTATATAGTTTTCTTTTTGATGAAGAAAATTTTTAATATTTCTTGAAGAACAGGTCTTCTGGTGAACAATTTTTGTTTTTTGAAAATGTATTAATACCTCATTTATTTTTGGAAACCAATTTCAGTGGATACTTAACTTTAGGTTGTTTTTGTTTTAATCTCAACACTTAAATTTCCATTCTACTCTTCTTTTATTTTCAGGGTTTCTGATAAGAAGTCTACTGTAATTATTACCTTTGTTCCTTTATCAGTAAGGAGTTTGGTTTTTGTTCATTTTTTCCTCTTCTGACTTCTTTCAGTATTTTCCATTAGTTTTTGTTTTTTTTCAGTTTAATATGACATGACTGACTAGGTACACTGGGGTTTCTGTTTATTTTTTGTATTAATTCTGCTTGTTGTTCTCCAAACTTCCTAGATCTGTAGTTTGGTGTCTTATTAATTTTGAAAAATACCCAGCACTATTAGTTTATATATTTCAAATATTTCTTTTCCTCTGTTCTCTTTTCTCCTCTGGTACTGCACAGTTGTTCATGTTACATCCTTTGAAATTATTTCACAGTTCTTGGATATCTTGTTTTGTTGTTGTTGTTGTTGTTGTTTTTCTTTTTGTATTTCAGTTTTGAAAGATTCTATTGGCTTATCTTCTATCACACTAAGTCTTTCCTTGGCCATGTGCAGTCTAGTGATGAGGCAAATCAAAGGCAAATCAAAGTCTATAATATTGTTTTCAACTTCTTGCATTTTCTTTTCAGTCTTCCTTAGTTTTTTTTTCATATCTCTGCTTCTATTATTTATCTGTTCTTTCATTATTGTCTACCTTTTCTATTAGAAAGTACAGTGTTCTATAATCTTCAATTCAATCTCATTATTTTAGTAGGAACTCTCCGTTAGTGGACACCGGAATTCTAGAGAAAGCTGAAGTAAAAGGAATGTCCTTCCCTTAGGACTCCCGGATAAGACTGTGTAACATCTTTGTCCCTGGAGAGGAATACTGGTAAACTCTAGTAATGTCTTCTCCTTTGTTACAGAGAAGATTGTGTGTCTCACAAAGATTACTCTACCTTCCCCCTGCCAGAACTTTGCAAGTGTCTGTCTCAGATTTTCACTATAAGAGTCTGATGGGATTACTGGAGGTAAAATCTATGAAATCAGAGGATCACAGATCTCTCTAAGATTGTGGCCCCTAGCAGTTTCTAGCTCTCAAGCTCATCCACACTCAGCCCCCAGTAACTGTTCATCATAATTACCATTTACATGTTCTACCAATTTATGGCTCCAGAGGCTCTCTCCAAGTAAGCAGATCTCTGCTGAGACCTTTTGAATTTGCCTCCCTCTCAGGATTCTGGGTAGTGCTTTCCCCTGAAAATTCTGATCTCTAATGGATCCAAGAAAAGTCATCAACTTTTTCTATTTTTTCCTTTTACAGGTTTGGGCATTGTGACTTATGAACTCTTTAAATATGGGTGCAGAAACTGGAATTATGAGGCTTTGATTCCAAGGCTTTTAAATCATCAACCAAAGTCACTGTACCTTTGGAGTCTTCTTGGAGAATAATACTCATCTGTCTCTTAGTGACTACTACTGTGATCAATATGAAGGCAGTATGATTTTATTCTGCTAACAGTTTACAATGTTTTGATCAACTTCATCTGCTTGAGTCAGTTATATCCTAGTGGAAATACTTTGAAATCAGTCCATTTCTAATTAAAACTAAAATCTATGTACTGCTTTATAGGAAAATTCTCAAGGGATATTTCCTGTAACATGTATAATCCAAATATAAGACTCTTTTTAGGTGTTCATCAAATATAATTTAAATACATCTCAATGGTGTCTAACTTCCTCATATTAAATTTTCTAAATCATACTTAACAACCATAATTCCAAGTTTTCAAGAGATGGCTTCCTGTTTTCTTGCTATCGATATCCTTTGTAGTTTTAAAAATTAGTTTTAAAGAAGTTATTTTAATAGGTGCTCCTAGGGAAGTCATTGTGTTCTGGCTCGATGGATTATGACTTCTTTTTATCTTCAGTTTTCAGTTTCAACTGATTTAGTAACAACCTGATTTAATAACAACCATAACATCCTTCTTTGCTAGTTCTGTCTTCAAACGATTTATGTGCAGGTATACTCCATTTCTGTTCTCATATATTTTATTCTGCCCTCTGTATTTGCAACTTTCTCCAAAGGAAACTAGTGGTAAGTAAAATAACCACCCTCCTAAAGATGTTGAAATTCTAATCCTCAGAAATACATGAGGCTAAATGACAAAGAATTAAAGTTGCTAATCAGTTTACTTTAAAATGGAGGTTATCTTGAATTATTCATGTAGGCATAATGCAATCACAAAGGTCCTTAGAGGTGGAAAAGGGTGTCAGAAAAACACAGAGGGAAGGGTGCCTGGGTGGCTCAGTTGGTTAAGCGTCTGCCTTCGGCTCAGGTCATGATCCCAGGGTCCTGGGATCAAGTCCCACATCGGGCTCCCTGCTCAGTGAAGAGCCTGCTTTTCCCTCTCCTTCTGCCTACCACTTTGCCTACTTGTGCTCTCTCTCTCTATCAAACAAATAAATAAAATCTTTTTAAAAAAAGAAGAAAAAGAAAAACACAGAGAGAGGTGTGATGGAAGAATGGTCAGAGAGATGCAATGTTGCTGGCCTTGAGATGGAGGAAGGGGCCATGAGCCAAGGAATGTGGATATTCTCAAGAAACTGGAAAAGACCAGGAAATGGATTTCCCTAGAGTTTCCAGGTTAAAAAAACAAAACAAAAACAACATCCCCTTGAAACCTTGAGTTTAGGTCACTGAGATCCACTGAGACTTCCTTACAGAACTGGGAGACAGTATTTCTGTATTGGCTTAAGCTACTAAGTTTAATGGCAATTTGTTATAGTAGCAATTGTAAATAAATAAAGACACTCCCACAATCATCCCCTCTTTTAATTTCCCTTACTCTACTATTTCCTTACTGGCTGCAAGTTATACATATATATTTACAAAACCAGTCTGAGTCCTCTTTAGCTGACTCTGTGAGCAAACCCAATTACTAGAAATAATGTTTCAGACACAAGTTTTTTAAAAAAAACCTCTTATTTTTAAAATATTCATTAATGAAATCTATCACTCTGGGGTGAACCTACATTCTGGACTCTAAAACCTAGTCATGATCAGAAGTTGCTTAGCATTCCAATTCTTGACCAAATAGTACTGTTATGGGTGGAATTGTATCCCCCAAAATTCATATGTTGAAGCCTTAAGTTCCAGTACCTCAAAATGTAACCTTATTAGAAAATAGGGTCATTGCAGATGTAGTTAGTTTACTGAGTTCATATAGGAGTAGAGTGGGCCCCCAATCCAACATAAAAAGAAGATATTTGGGCACAGACCAGCATGTAGGGATAACATCATATAAAGATAAAGTCAGAGATTGAGATGATGCTTCTGCAAGTTAAGGAAGACCAAAGATTGTCAGCAACCAACTATAAGCTAGAGGACAGAGAAAATGAACAGATTCTTCCTCACAGCCCTCAGAAGGAACCAACCATTAATATGCTGATCTCAGATTTCTAGCCTTGCGAGACAATAAATTTTTGTTGTTATTTAAGCCACTCAGTTTGTGGTACCTTCTTATGGCAACCTTAGCCAAGTAATAGTACTATTAAAGCTATCTCCTTACCTATCACAATTGAATAAAGCTACATGACTACTAAATCAAGCACGGTGATACCTGCAACACACAAAGTTCAAAGACCCCTGCAGTCTAAGATCACTAAAGTCAGAATCTCTATTGGTTGTTTATTGAATCTTGAGTGACTAGTTCTCACTAGTAGGGATTGTAGGGATTTTTGCTTTATGACCATAAATTGAACATTTTGAGGATGACCTTTAATAAAACCCTTCTTTCCTTCTGCATTCTGAAACACAGTAAAATATATATATGCATATATATATATATATAGTAATCTAATGAAGATTAAATGTTAGTATCTGCTTTATTAATAGCAAAGCTGGATTTGAGCTGGCAGCTAGAGCTCGTGACCCAATTTGAGCCTTTCCATGTCCTCCTAAATTTAGACATGCATCTAGTCACCACATGGAGTTCTGCTTCATACTCACTCAATCCTGGCAGACAGAAATGTTCATGGAGTGTGGGGCCGATCTATACTTTCTTCCCTATCTCACTAATCAGATAAGTCAGCTCTTTTTCCAAGTGGAGGATTTTTATTTTTATTTTTTTTAAAGACTTTTTTTAATTTTTTTTTTAAAGATTTTATTTATTCATGAGAGACAGAGAGAGGGAGGGAGAGAGAGAGAGAGAGGCAGAGGGAGAAGCAGGCTCCCAAGGAGCAGGGAGCCCGATGCGGGACTCGATCCCAGGACTCTGGGACCATGACCTGAGCCCAAGGCAGACGCCTAACCATCCGAGCCACCCAGGCACCCAAATGTGGAGGATTTTTAGAGAGTGGTGGAACTGGTGCAGAAGCCTCCTTAGTCCCTCCTTGTATTTGGTGTAGAAAGACAAAAATCCATGGTTAATAAAAGAATATTGACAGAATTGAAAAACAAACTTATTTTCTTAGTTCATTAAGGTTGCTATAACAAAAATACCATAGACTGGGCAGTTTATAAACAACAGAATTTTTTTCCTCCTCTCTAGTTCTGGAGGCTGAGAAATCTAAGACCAAGGCACCAGCAAATTCCATGTCTGGTGACAGCTGACTTTCTGGATCACAGGTGGCTTTCTTGTCACTGTTATCCCACATGGTGAAGGGACAAGGGGACTCTCTGGGGGTCTCTTTGATAAGGGCAGTAATATGATTCATAAAAGCTCTACTTTCATGACCAACACATTGGGGATTAGGTTCAAATATATAAATTTTCAAGAATACAAATATTCAGTCTATACCATATAAAAAACCAAATGAATGAAACAAGACTGCTTATATTATACACTTAAGTAAGGTTAGTTTCTGTCCTAAGCACCAGTTTTCTCATTTAACCCTCACTACAATATTATGCGGTAGGATACATATTACCTCCTCACTGAAATTTTGTCAATTGTCCACATTACATCCTTTATAGGAAAATAATCCAGTTCTGAATCACACATTGCATCAAGTTGTCAGGTCTCCTTTATCTTCTTCAGTACAGAGCACTTCCTCATTCCTTATTTTGTGATTAAGTGATTATAGATGACTTATTTTAGAGAAAGTCACTCAATTTATGTTTCTCTGATGTTTTCCTTTAATATTTAGTTTTTGCATCTTTCAAGAGAGATCTCTTAAATGTTAATCTATATTCTCATTACACTCTATAAGATTACACACACTTTTGTTTTTTTCCCATTACAATTGATGTTCATTTCGACCTCTTGATGAAGAGGATGTCCTTTGGTCTTCCCCATTTTAAGATTACTCTTTTGCTCTTTATAATTAGTTAAGTGTTTTTTGGTAGACTTACTAAGGTAACTAAATTTCCCACTTCCTATCAAACATTTAACTTGTGTCATAACACCCTATGCTGATCTTTCTTCTACACAA
The DNA here is from genome assembly GCF_009762305.2 of Zalophus californianus. Lineage (NCBI taxonomy): Eukaryota > Metazoa > Chordata > Mammalia > Carnivora > Otariidae > Zalophus > Zalophus californianus. The sequence continues at coordinate 50,618,797 of NC_045605.1, forward strand.
AAATGTTCCTCGTCCTGCATTTTGCACCAATATTTTGCACCATATAAACATCATTTCCCCCTATGGACACTCTGCCCTTGATTGTGCTTCCAATAGTTTGTTCTGCATAAACATAGCTCTCTGTTCTCACCCTGGCATAAACACCTACCTTAGTCCCCCTAATGGTCTGGGAGCTGAACTGTTAAGAAAAGAGGAGGTGTTAGAGGAGGTAATCAAGAGAACATAACCACCAATTAACCTGTGAACTGGACCCAGAAACTGGAGGCCACTTACCCCCTCCCCACCCTTAAAAATGTGTTTTTCCCACCATTCCCATGGGGAGAGCCATTTTCAAGGGCATAATCTTGGGAGAACGATATGTTGTTGAGACCATCTGGACAGTATATGTGATTAAAACCAGTTAAAGCCTCTATATAAATGTTTAAGATTCTGGCAGCTTGGTGTGGAGATTTACTCATCTTGCAGCTGCCCATGATAGGCCTTGTATGTCTGTTCCCCTGCTTATTAAACGTGCCACCTCCCAATCTGGAGTGGTCTGCTTTCTTCATTCTCTCCTTGTCCACTGTGTATAGGGGAGCAATTTGTGAACCAACAAAGGCAAAGAACATGAATAATCATTCCATTGTAAAGATGAAGGAAAATATAGTATGATGGAAGAAAATTGAGATATAGATATATGACTCAAGGTTTTTTACTCCTTTGTTCAACAAATTCATTGACTGCTGGGGAGACAATAATGAAGAATGGACCCTTTATGCTGGTAGATCAAAATGTGATAAATTTAATTCCTTCTTTGTCATGCACAGGGTACTTTATCTAGACAATTTCCTCTCCTTCTCCCAGCAACTGTTGCCTTAGCTGAAAAGAAAGGTTTTCCAGAGGATTCTCCATAGTCTTTTGTTGTTTTGATGATCTTTGTTTTACCAAAGGTCAGTGAAAACATCCTTGATGTAGAAGCTGTGTTTCTCCTGACCAGCATTTATGGCTTTTTAAAGAGCCGTCTCATTTCATATCCAAATTAAGTTAACCGATAGCATTGAAAATAAAATCAATTTTTCTTTATCATTATTCTTGCAATTGGATACTCTGTGACTTTTATGACTTCATTGTATCAAATAGAAGTAGGACCTGTTATTCGATTTTCAGCTTGTAGTGGGAGGAAAATCTAGGATGTATGGTGATTCAATTATATGTTCAGCAAGTGAGGAAATAACTACAGTATTGGTCTTTGGATCCACTGTGACCTGAATTTAGGCATAAAACTCCATTTATTACCTGGCTGCCAGAAGACCACATATTAACTGATGGACCATGATGGCATCTTGGGTTTGCAAGGGTTTATCAATCTGGTGCCAGTTTAAGTTCTTATTTTCCTCGGTGCATAGTCACTCAGTAAATGGCTGCATTCTGTTTGGAGAATTCTTTGAAGAAAATTTAAAGTACATGGTTGTGACATTGTTGTAGGGTCTTTTCTCAATGGATCCCAGCCTTCAAACAAGATATTCTGGTCTATAAACTGAGTTAAAAGCCAGAAATCTCCATGTTGGCCACCAGGTGATAGATCTAAATAATAACATAACAATTGTGAGAGTTCTAAATCATAAACAAACTGCTGGTTGAAATATAGACTTTCAGAAATAAATGGAGACCATGTTACTGGAAGTTGAAAGAAAGAAATTGCTTGTTATATAGTGGCATAAAGCTTAGCAGAATTATGTCTTACAGTTATGTGAAAAGCAGAATATGTCAGTGTTTACCTTGGATATTTAGCTAAGAAGATTTTCATGTAAAATGTTAAGGAAGTGGTCTGGATTATTACTGCTGCTTGTAGTAAAATAAGAGACTGAAGAAAGAACCGTTAAGCAATTAAAAAAACAAAAACAAAAACAGATCTTGATGATTTGGGAAATTCTCAGTCTATCCAGATTGCAAAAGATACTAAAATTAAGAGATTCACTGTTAGTAAAGTCTGTTCTGTAGAGAAAGCCAAGTGTGTGCCTGAAAAATCCTTTGCTAGTGCCTCAGAAGAATCAGTAAGCCAAAGCATTCAATCACAAAAAGGGCTTTTTAAAGAGAGTAGGCATGCAATTTGGGTATACCCAAAGCTATCTCAGCAGGAGCCAGGAATAGAGATGAAATTCTCCAGGAATGATCTGTGGAGGAGCCTCATGTCTAATGGCATGAATCTCATGACATACATGGGAAACTAAACAGAGTTCTCATAGCAGTAATGCTGCCAGCTTGAACTGAAAGGGATAAAAAGAGAATAAAATGAAAACAGGATGCCAGACTCAAAATTATATAGGCAGTAAACAGGCTGATAAAATTACTCAGCCTCAAACATGTACTAGCCTTCACTAAATAGGAAGGACGACTTCGAGGTTGGAGCCACAGACTCAGATGGAAGAGCCCTGATCTACAGAAGATTATCCCCAGACCTTGAAACCTAATGGAGTTTGCTCAGCTGGATTTCAAAATTACTTGGGATTGTGTCATCTTTTGGCCTTCAATTTTCTCCCCTTTTGAACAAGAATGATTTATCCTATGACTGTTCAGCTACTGTAGCTGGGAAGCAGATGACTTTTCTGATTTTACACCTCCACACATAGAGAAGAATTTTGTTTGAGGATGGATCATACCCAGAATCTCAACCATACCTGATTTTGAAGATTTAATTGATGAGATTTGAGACATTTGCATTAATGAGCTTTAGATGAGATTTTTGAACTTTGAAGTGACACTGTTAAATGTTGAGACTTGTGAGGATGTTGGGAGGGGGTGAATGTATTTTGCATGTGGAACAGTAAAAAAATCTGTGCCGGTCAGAGTATTGACTCTGATAGGATAAATAATACTCTCTCTAAAAAATGGCCATGTCCTACTCCATTAAACCTGTGAATATGTTAGCTTACATGGCAAAAAGGGACTTGTGTATATGGTTATATTAAATAAGAATGTTGGGATTGACAAATTCTTCTGTATTATTGATGTAAATCCAATGTAATTACACAGGTCCTTATGGGGGAGGCAAGAAGAACAGAGTCAAAGAAGGACATATCACTATGGAATCAAAGGGAGATAAGATGTGGTGATCAAAGCAGAGATCAGAGACAGAGAAAAAGTGAGATTTGAAGATGTTTTTCTGCTGGCCTTGAAGATGGAGGACAGGTCCGTGAGCCAAGGAACAACAGTGGACCTGAAACATTGGAAAAAGCAAGGAATAGATTCTCCTCCAGAGGCTCTGAAGAGAAATGCAGCCCTGCCAAACCTTGATTTTAGGACTTTTGACCTACAGGACAGTAATATAATAAATATATATTGCTTAAAGTCACTAAGTTTATGGTAATTTGTTCAAGTAACAAAGAGAAACTAATATATACTTCAAGTAATACTAAATTTGCCCATTTTTTTTCATTTCTAGGGGCATTGTAATTGGTTAACTATTTCAAAACATCTCAGTGGGTCAAGACATTCTGATTGCCACTTTATCACTGCTGCCCGTTATAGTATATGTGACAACCCTGTCATTGGCACTGATTACTCCCTGTCCCTCAGTCTCTCCTGTCACAATCTCATCAGCACCACTGACATCAAGGAAAACATCTGTATGGTGGTATCGCCTGTCATACCCATCCTACAGAAGTAGTTCTCAAAGACCTTTTCTGGAATATTAGTGCTCCTTTCACTAATTATTTTTAAATGCCTTAGTGAAAGAAATATTCTCTATACCCTCTTGGAAGATATAATGGGAGGGGGGATGTATAGTTTATCTATGATGAATGAACTCAAATATTCCCATTTTCCAAAGTTTGGGATTCTATCCTCTACATTATGACAGGGAGTTCTGGTATCTCAACTTCATTAAATGAAGACTATTACTGTATTCTAACTTTAGTCAATCAACTGTAAAAAATTTTAAACTTATGGCTTCAAAAATCTAGCACACAAAATCTAGAATCTCTGGTAAGTATAATCATGAGTAAATTTTGTCCAATTCATTGTACATATTCTATTTTCCTTGGTCTAATGACCTTAGAATCTATTCCCACATATAATGTATTTTGTGCCATATATTTTATGACAATATAAATTAGAAGAAAAATTTTTATTACTATTTAATATAAGCTACTTCTAGAGTCAGAATTTGAATCTTTTTTCCCCTGGAACATACTTAAATCTGACTCTAGATAAGAGTCTGGTGGCAAGAATTAATTGTGTTGAGTTTTGCAGAGGGTAAGTACCTCCTTACAAGATACTCATCCCAGGGTGAGTTATTGAAGGGTATCTAAGTAAAGGAAACCAAATATACTGAGTCACAAGAAGTGGGTATACTTCTACTTGGAAGGGAGACTCAGAGAAGCCTGTGGGTTCCAGATTATCAGTTTTATCTAAATTCATCTGGATGATCTTCTTCCAAGTCTCATGGTCTCAGTACTTAGTAACGTGTATTTTTCAGTATTTTTCACATTAGGGGATTTGTGGGGCTGTGAATTGGTCACAAGTTAGGTTCCGTAGGAAGCAAAGTTTCAGATGATTATTAGAATGCGGTACAATTATTAGAGAATGCCTGTGGCATCAACATGTGTGGAAGGTAGGGGAAAGAAGCCAGATTAGGTCTCAGCCAACCCATGGGGAGCTTTGGACTTAAGACACCTCTTCAGTATTATACCAAGGGGAAATAAGAGGACCTGGTCTTAATACACTGGCATCAATCAGTCATTGGAAATGCAGAATTTCTCTAAAATGAGGCCTGACCTTGGGAGAGGCATTTGTCTTCAGTCAAGGTATTCTCCAAAGAGAATGATACAGCTGATGCCCCTCCTCTAGCACTGAGAGCAGCTGTGAGAATAAGGTCTTGATTCCTCAAGGGAGATCTTGGGTGGCACATCAAAGCATCCACCACAAAAATCAACTTACGTAGCAATTCTGCAACACATACGATTACAATTTCAGTGAGATCAGCCTTGAAGCTACAAAACTAAGATTCCTTTAGGGTCAGGATAGAAACGGTCTAATTTCCTGACCAAGATTTGAGCTGTGAGTTTAAAGACCTAAACTGACTCTTTTTGTTTTCTTCCATTTGATTTCAGTGCAGTCAAGAGCAGTATCTCACTTTACTGTCCTTGTAGTCACTGTTGCTGCCACAATAGCTAATAACATAATAGCTTTTTGGTCCCTCCAGGAACTTGATTCAGTAAGGACATTATCACAATCAACCATAGATGATAATTTGATTAATTATGATGCCACTGCTTGACATGATTCTTAGCATCCTATTTCCCATTTTCAAGGAGCTTGCATTGTGTTCAAGCCCAAGGACACAATCAAACCAATCACAAAAAGCCCATCTTTGAGTGTCTGGGTCACGGAGCCTTCCTGGTACTAATTTTTATATCACTTAGGATTTCTGTCAGGAGACAGAGGTCTAATATAAAATAGAGAATTTAATATAAATAAATGCTTTCCAGGACTGGAAAAGCAAAGAGAAAACACTAAGTTAGTATAGAAGGAGTAACTTCAGAAAGCAGTTTTGTGTTCAGGGTCAGGGAAGATGGGGGAAAAAACTAGGATTATTAGAATTTAGAAACATAGAGGATGGTTCCTACAAAGTTGGGATTCAAATATAGAATCAAATATAGAATCAATATTCAAATATAGACCCTGTTCTACCAGGGCCAGGAGCACAGGGTCTTGGGCAAAGTCCCCTGCTGAGGCTGGTCTGCAATGTGGGGGGGGGGGGGGGGATACAGCTGTTGTTGCCAGAGTCAAGGACTACCTGATTGATACTAATAGGAAACAAAAGAGCAAGCAGCAAATCCCATCTCTTTAGGCTTTCAGTCTCCCTCTAGCGCTGCCCAGGGCAAAGCCTAAGGGAATGAGCTGGCAAAATGGAAATGTGATTTGCAGAATCTCAGCTTTAGCATCACAAACAGGAGAACAGAGGTAAGTCTGAAGCTAAGAGACAACATGTGATTCATGAAGGAATCATATGGAAAAGTTAAAATAGAGACAATGTGTTTATATATGTAAGAAATATTTCTGAGACATCTTTTATGGAATGTGGAAGTTGTGGACTCAGCAACTTTCTCCCTTGCCTCCTACACCTATAAAGGCTAGAAATCAAAATCCTTGGCTCTCACTCTCACTTGCAATTCCAAGATGTCATTTCACTTAGTTCTGACCAATGAGGACAAAATAACATACATTTAAAAAAATGCAGTCTTACTTTTTGCTCTTCATCATTTCCTTCCATCCTTTGTAACTCAGATATAAATCTCCAACATCATTTAGGGAGTATAAATTCACCAACTTGAGGATGAGACTTAAATTACTGGTAGAGCAGAAGATAAGAGTTTGGGTCCCTGATGGTACCTTTGAGCCATTGTACTACCTAAATCCCAACTTCTTGTTTTGCCAGATAATAAACCTACATTTTATTTAAGCTGTTTTGGTCAGGTTTTCTATTATTACCTACAAACCTTAAGGGCTTTTTTGTTTGTTTGTTTTTAAAGATTTTATTTATTCATTTGAGACAGAGAGATACAGAGAGCTTGAGCAGGGGGAAAGGCAGAGGGAGAGGGGAGAAGCAGACTCCCTGCTGAGCCAGGAACCTGGCATGGGACTCGATCCCAGGACCCTGAGATCATGACTTGAGCCAAAAGCAGATGCTGAACCATATGAGCCACCCAGATGCCCCTAGGAACCCAAATCTTAATTAATGCATTGTGAAAGGCTCCAGTAATTTAGAGGTAATTGATTTAAAGTCTATTCTTGGACACATATATTTTACATGGTAACATTTTAAGAAATTCCAGGGGGCGTGTTGTTTTGTTTTTGTTTTGTTTGTTCGGAGTCATAAATTAACCTAGGTTATCTTGGAAAATTACTAAATCTTTCTAGGGCCAAAATATTCCCATTTATAAAATTTGCTGTAGATGTTGATGAAGTCAGAATATTAATTATATATTAAATTTGAGTTTCCCCTTGAGTAGGAAAGGATGGAATAAGCAAATGCTGAAGTAACAGAGCTGAGGACCACAAAGCATTGTTGAAATCCATAAAATGGTATGAAAAGTATAAAAACAACATGTCATACGTAGAATTAAGCATATGGAAAGCAGTACAACACTCATGTGTTAGTGTCAGTGACAAAGAACCAAATTGAAAGGTCAACCGTAGAATTCTGGCTTCAGTTGCAACATGTAAAGTGTTAAGTCCTCACTACCCACTTTGCAACAACAACAAAAAAAGACGAAATCTGACTATCAGTGACTTTTCTTGGACATGACATAGAATTGAGGTCACAGGGCAAACTGACACCTGAAATCTGGAAAGACAAGTGCTTCCACACAGATAAAGTAACTGAGAGCTTCTGGAATAGAAACTGCTGGAGGAACAGACAAATGATAATTTTAACTGGGTGATGGATATTAAGGAGAGCATGTGATGTAATGAGCACGGGGTATTATATAAGACTGATGAATCACAGACCTGTACCTCTGAAACCAATAATACATTATATGTTAATTAAAAAAATAAAGTAAAAAAATAAATGTATTAAAAAATGATAATTTTAATGAATAAACTGATTGTGGGCTGGTATGAGAGTAAGTAAGAAAATCCTGGGAGGGCCACAATTTTGGGGTCCTCTACAGTAACATAGTGTTTTTATCCAGAAACACCAGTTCCTCATATTGAGGATATGAGAAAGATTCCCTCATCATCTTGGGATAAGGAGGGAAAGAGTAAACACTGTGAAATAACCACAACCTTATTAAAAAAAAAAAAATTGAAAAGCCTATGATCCAGTTCAAGTGGTTTGAACAGAGCACAGTTCTGAAACTGGATCCCAGGTGGAGAGAGAGCGTTACTCCCAACTCCAGCAGCACCAGTCTTTCTGTCTCATTTAAGGGAGGACAAAACTAAAAAATAAATAAACAAAACTTTAAAAACACAGTCAAGACTTCTGGTTTCAACTCCACAATGCAGAGCTTAGAAGCTGTCGTTCTTGTCCTTAGAATGAGAAAGAAAAAAAGTGAACAAACTGAAAATCAATATCTTTTCTTGGACCCATTGGAGAACTGAAATCACAAAGGCAAACCGCTACTAAAATCTGGATACAAAGGGTAACAGAGAATCACAGCTGAGATCCGTTTACCCAGAATAGGGCTAGTGGCATCATAAACTGGTAGGAACGTTTAAATAGTCATTTTGTCAAATTGCTGGAGGCTGTGTGGAGTGGTGTAAGAATACAAATTTGGGGGGGCCCTCAGTCTCAGGATAGCCCTCACTTTCATGGCTTTTTACCTCCAGAAACCTTACCAAGTTCTTAAGATGAAAAGCCAAAAATGATACCCTTGGGGCTCTGGCATGGGGAGGGGAAAAATAACCATTGTGAAATACTCCCAGAGCATTCTCCATAATAAAGACCAGGTAAAAACACTTTACCAGAGCCTTATCCCACCTGAGGGACTATCAGTTTTTTGTCCACAGCCCCCTCCAGCCTTTCTGTCTCACCTATGGGGGAAAAATGTAAGTTATGATACCATGGTTAAGGTCACAGCCCAGGTACACAGACCCACTATAAAACTGAGATCCAAGTGTAACATTATAGAATAATATATCTCTCCAACATCTTACCACCACCCCCAAAACTCCAGTATAATAACAGGATTAAAGCTGATAGAGCTGCAAGGTACAGACTCTATTTAAGGAGTTTTCAAGGAAGGAAGTTTAAATTTTTTTTTTTTTTAAGATTTTATTTATTTGACAGAGAGAGACACAGCGAGAGAGGGAACACAAGCAGGGGGAGTGGGAGAGGGAGAAGCAGGCTTCCCCGCGGAGCGGAGAGCCCGATGCGGGGCCCGATGCGGGGCCCGATGCGGGGCTCGATGCGGGGCTCGATGCGGGGCTCGATGCGGGGCTCGATCCCAGGACGCTGGGATCATGACCTGAGCTGAAGGCAGACGCTTAACGACTGAGCCACCCAGGCGCCCCTCAGGAAAGGAAGTTTAAAGGTAACTGGTGGGAAAAGAACAAAAACAAGCACTCTAGAGGAATTTGAAGCCTCTAGGATCTATGTAGGTATAGAAAAACTAAACACAGCCCAGCTTTAGCCAGGTTAACATAAAATTTTACAATAAAGGTTTATTTACTTCAATTTCTATTACCTGAGATATCATGTCTAGCTTTAAACAATAAATTGAAACATGCAATGGCAAAGGAAAAAAAAAAACAGTTTTAAAGGTCAAAGAAAAGCATCAGATCTGGCTCAGATATAATGAAGATTTTGGAATTATCAGGCAGATGTTTACAATAACTACTCTTAGTAGATTAGGAATGCTAAAATAAAAAGTAGACCACATACCTGCTTGGAAGAACTCCCAATGGCCAATGCTGGAACAATGTGAGACAAAAAATTAATAATGTATAGATTATATCATGAAGTATAAAATAAATACCCATGAGTCTATACTGATATAAATAAATGACTGAATAAATACATAAATGGGGAGAATAGATAAATCTGTCATATAGAGAGTTCCACATAATTTTATGTACATGCTTCCCCCTCAAGGAGGTGGATAATAACTCCCACCTCCCAAGTATGAGCTGCGAATAGTGACTTTATTCAAGGAATACCTCACTAATAGGGGAAAAAGAGTAACTGTACAGTGGAGACACTTAAAAAAGCATTACCTCAACCAGATGATCAAAGTTAACATCAACAATGATAAATCAAGTTGATAGTATGTACCTTTGACATGATGTTTTGAAAATGGCATTTTATTTCTGAGGTCTTCATAAAAACTCATACCCCAGTCTTATCATGAAAAGAATATCAGAAAATCCCCCTTAAAGGACATTCTACAAAAATACCTGACCAATAACCTTCAAAACTGTCAAGGTCATCAAAAACAAGGAAAGTCTGAGAAACCGTCACAGACAGCCAAAGGGGACACGACAACTAATTTTAGTACAGTATCCTGTAACAGAGAAAAGACATTAGGTAAAAACTAAGAGAATGTGAATGAATTATGGACTTCCCTTAACAATGACATATTGATATTATTTACTTAGTGTGACAAATATACCACACTAATATAAGATATTAACAGTTAGGAAAACTGGGTGTGGTTGTATGGAAATTCTGTTCTCATAAGTGATTTTTTTTTGTAAATTTAAAACTTCTTAAATTAAAAGTTCATTTAAAAAACTCAACCTACTTAAAGATTATCATAATCTGGAATATTCTCCAGTCTATTCATAGGGATGTTGTGAGTTTTATTCCTTTAAGATTTTTTGCTGTTTAAATAATTTGCAAAGAAATTATTCTTAGCTCTGAAGAGAAAAGCAAGATGAAAGAAGTTGATGTCCCTATGAAGCTAAAATTTTATATAGTACGAGGATAGTGAGGAGAGGGGATCAAGGAGAAAATAAATTGATAATGGTAACACATACTCAGACAAATTCTTCATGTAAATGCAAAAACTATGTTGCAATTAAAATTCAGTGAGATGATACAGTAAGACTGTCTATTCTTTTTTTATTTATTTTTATTTATTTATTTTTAAAGATTTTATTTATTTATTTGAAAGAGAGAGAGAGAAACAGCATGAGAGGGAAGAGGGTCAGAGGGAGAAGCAGGCTCCCCACTGAGCTGGGAGCCTGATGTAGTACTTGATCCCAGGACTCCTGGATCATGACCTGAGCCGAAAGCGGTCGCTTAACCAACTGAGCCACTCAGGTGCCCCTTTCTTTTTTTTTTAGATTGGTGCATGCCATTTCCTCAGAGTACTATTTCTTATGTTTATTAACAATCCCAAATATATTTAGCTTTTCTATACTGTATTATTTTTGTGTTTCTTTTGTAAGAAGAAACTTGGCAAACATAGTGCCAAGTTTTAAGAGCGTAGGAGACTCAAATCTATAAATAAGTGAAATCATATGGCATTTGTCTTTTTCTGTCTGACTTCTTTCGCTTATAATACGCCCAGGTCCCTCCATGAATCTCTGTGTTGTACACCTGAAACTAATGTGAATACTCAAATTTAAATACACAAACAAATAAATGCTACCTCATAAAGTATAATTTGAATCACACATGCAAAAAAAGTGTGGGGGACTAGAGTTCAAAAAGTTTGAGAACTGTTGACCTAAATCATGTATTTCTTAAATATCTTCTAAAAGACAAATTATGTTATTTCTCAAACCTCTGTGCTTGTTCAAGCAGCCTATTTTATTTTTAATAGCTCCCAGTAGTTAAGGATGTGCTGAAACCTGTCAATATTCCCAAGGGAAGGATCTCAGCACGTAGATTCAGGCTGCTTGGAAGCCAGACCCCTCAGGCAGCAACTTTTAAATGTATGCAAAGTCCGGGGTACCTAGGTGGCTCAGTCGGTTAAGTTTCTGCCTTGGACTCGGGTCATGATCCCAGGGTCCTGGGATGGAGCCCCATGTCGGGCTCTCTGCTCAGTGGGGAGTCTGCTTCTCCCTCTGCCTCTGCTGTTCCCCCTGCTTCTTCTCTCTGTCAAATAAATAAATAAAATCTTTAAAAAAAGTATACAAAGACCTATGGGACTGCAAGTGTTAAGCCCCACCCCATTGGCCTGGAGATCTGGTAGTGTCTCTGGGGTGGCAGTCACAAAACCCAGAAGCTCTGGATGAGTGTGTAAGCTCTTTTCTGGGAGATACCAGTGAGCTGGAGCAAGGCAGAGGGAGAGCCCAAGATGGTGTCCACAGCCTACATTCCTTGAGAGCAGCTCCATCGTCTACTAATATGTGCCAAACATGAAGCCTGCCCTTCAGGCCAAAGATCTAGGACAAGCCAAGAGACCCCCTTCACAGAAAGACTGGGGGAATGCCTTAATGTACTGTCTGCAAAGTGCCCTGGGGTTGGCAGTTTGTCAAGAACCATCGCTCAGTTTGGCACAGCCTTGTGGGATCCAGGAATGCAAGCTCCCCCTGGTCACCAGAGCCAGGCAATTAAGTTATGTCCCCTGGGTGGCACTGCAAAACCTGGGATGCCAGATATAAAAACCAGGGCACCTGCTGTGTGTAAAGCTCCCCTCCGGAGACACTCTGGACTCTGGAATACTGCAGAAAGAAAGGAGAAGATAGCATTCCTCCTCCCTGTCCTGTGGAAAGGGTATCCTTAGCCCCTACATGTGTAGTTAATTAGAAGCCTCCCTCTCAGGCTGCAGCCATCACAGTTAACTAATAGGCATCCTTCACAGAAGGACTGAGTTCCTGGCCCTGTTGCCTCCTGCTGTGCCCTGAGGATGGTAGCTGTTTCAGAACTTTTTGTCTTTTGGCTACATCCTATGGAACCCACCAGCATAAACTCCACTGGCTGCTCAATGTAGAGGGGTCCCCTGGTAGCAGCTGCAAATATTGGGGCACCAGACAGGTGTGTGTTCTCCTTTCCTGTTGACAGTGATTATGCAGTCCCATGGAACCAAGAACCCAAGCTTCCCTGGCCTCCAGAGCCGGGTAGTCAAGCAGAGTCTCCTGGGCCACAGCCGTAAAGATCAGGTCAGTGGCCGCAAAGGTTGGGGCCACAGCTGCAAAGGTCGGGGCACCAGACATACCCATAAAAGCTTCCTTCTGGAAGATACTGGTGCTTGGGAGCACCGCCAAGGGAAAGCATGGAAATGGCACCTGCCAGCCTCCATCCCTGCAGGGTGTACCAGGAAGCTCCTAGATGTGTGTGCTAAATTAGATGCCTGCCCCTCAGGCCAATGCATTCAGATAAACTGAGGTGCCTCCTTTGCTTCAAGTCTCAGTGCTATCAGCTGCCTCTGAGCTGGATCCTGGAGCAGGTAAGTGCTGTCATTTAAGTGCCCTTTTGAAGCTGTCTCCTGGATGGCTACAGCTTGGGGGTCTTGAGACATGGGACCTTTGGTTTTCAAAGTTAGATGTTTAGGGGCCTGTCTCTCAGGTGCAGGTGCTAAATGTTGAGGTCCCTGATGTGGAGATCTAACACTGCACTCCTCTGGGAGAGGTTCTGGCTTTTAAATTTTCTCTTGGTTGTGGGTTGTTGCTGGGAGTGGGGTTTACGATGAGATTGTGTGCCAGGTTCCCATACCTACTTCAATGTAGTTTTTCTTCTTGTTCGCTGGATGTGTAGTTGTTGCTCAGCCAGACTTTAGGGTTTTCTAAGAGGAAATTATTCCATATGTGGCTGTAGACTCTGTATCTGTGGAGGAGGTGAGTTCAGGATCTTCCTATGTTGCCATTTTCAACCAGAATCTCTAAATGTCTATTTTTGATAGAGTGACCATGAAAGTTCTCCGTGACACTGAACTATCAGAAAGGTTAAAAAAAAAAAAAAAGCCAGCCGTGCAAAAATTTACCATAAGGAGTAATTTCAGGCAATAGGAAGAGATACTACATGAATCCTAGGGTGAGAATGAGCTTGTATTGTTTGAAAAAGAGTAAGAAGGGTAGTGTGATTGAAGAAAAATGTGAGACAGAGAACTGGGAGAGAGAGGAATGTGGAGGGAGGTGAGGAAAGCTCAGATGGAGAGAAAGAGAAGAGAAATATGAATGAGCTCAAAGATGTGAGCCGAAGGTATATCTTGTTAAAGTATGAAAGTAATATTTGAATTTCATTCTTGAGTGCAATAGGTAACTTTTTAAGAATTTTAAGCAGGTATATTAAGTAGCTCCAAATGAGTACATTTTGGACTGTTGCACCTTTTTTAAAAAAGTCATTATGTTTCATATTTTTTGATAGTCATCAGTGCTTACCATGCTCTTTGTCTTTTTCACCCCTTTGGAAGCAATGAAATATCAAGGCTGATTAGAATTATATGTATGACAAGAGTAAACAGGCTTTAACTGAGCTCTTAAGTGCATGAAGTTTGATGAATTGATTATGTTTGGCCACTTATAAATCTATTTTTAATTTTCTTTCTGCATGATCTCTTCGCTTTTTTTAAAAAAATAAGATTCACATAGTGGGGGCTTCTGTATCAAAGTCAAGTATTATTTTTAAATTGTTTCTTTGAAAAATGTGCATAATTATTTTTCCTAAGGTTGTATATATTACCCAATATTTTCCTTATTTCACTCTTGGACTAGTGGAAACTGGCTTTAGCCACGGAAGTTAAGGACTTTTAGCAAGATGTAAGTTACCAAAAATAGTGGTAAGATACTGCATAGGGGTCACTAGTTGAATATCATTGGGAGTCAAAATTGAGGTGGAAAACCAAGGTTCCAACAAAAAAATAGGTAGTGAGATTTAGTTGGAAGAAATAAAGCAAGGCATACACTAAGAAAATTGGAAAAGTGTAATGAATCAGAGTCTTTGTTAAATGAGTAGTAGTTTTTGGTATAATAATGTGTTATTATAATGTGATACTGTGTGGCTCTAAATGGCATATTTTTATGTGTTATCAAGTGCTTGTCAGTACTTAGTTAGTTTGATGCTGACTTAATATGGTAACCCCTCCTGGGTTCCTTGAAAGACCATTTCAGAGACTCTATTTCTTGAATGTAATTGAATCTAACTTCACTCAAGTGAGTTTTGTTTAAATGCAACCTCATGATAAAGACACCACTGGAGAAGCGTGGTGTTTTCTTTGCATTCTTTATTTCCTTTCAGCTTTGAGCATTTAGTAAATAGGATACAATAGTATATTCTACAGGATTGTCTTATGTTAATTTGTCTAGAAAATCATCATATATATAGTTTCTTCTGAAGACTTAGGCAACATCTTCAATTCTTCTAAGCATTTGGAACTTTGCATTGTTTTCTTTTGACATCTACATTTTTTTAAATCCTTAGGAAAGATGAATACAGTCTGTTATTCTTTTTTTTTTTTTTAAAGATTTTATTTATTTATTTGAGAGAGAGACAATGAAAGATAGAGAGCACAAGAGGGAAGAGGGTCAGAGGGAGAAGCAGACTCCCTGCTCAGCAGGGAGCCCGATGTGGGACTCGATCCCGGGACTCCAGGATCATGGCCTGAGCCAAAGGCAGTCGCTTAACCAACTGAGACACCCACGCTCCCCAGTCTGTTATTCTTTATAAGGGATACACATTCTGCCAAATGCTTCATGATCTCTCCAATGCCCATACTGCAGGTTAAACATGTTAATATCTATCAAGAGATTCTTTCACAATAATATTATATTTGGCCCAGTATATGGCTGTCTCTGAGTGGAACTTATTGTTAACACAAGTACTTTCCACATTTTCTTCTGATCTCTTAAAACCTCATTCCCATAGGTCAGTATTAATGTTGCCATGTTGGCTGTTCTGATTTTTTTTTCTTTTTCTTTTTCCTAGGCTAATAATCACTTTCATTCAACAATCCCCACTATGATATGGTATAAAGTCCTCATACAAGTGAAAACAAATTATTTGTGAAGGAAATGTGTACATTAAAGGTACATACATATACTATCTCAATGGAATGGAATTTATGGACACAGAATTTGATTTTATACATGAAATCATCATGAATGTTCTTTTTAGTATAGTCTGATTTCTCTTGCTTAATACGTATATCTAGGCATTTTTTGCTAATCTTATTGTTTGTTCATCCTAAATCTAGTAGCTCAGTATTAGCATGTTTGGGGTTGAATTTTTGGATTAATTTCTGTTAAGCAGTTTCCTAAAACAATTTAGAGAATGCACAGTCATCTTTTAGCATGTTTGATCTCATCATGTGTTTAAGCTGAGCATCAGATATCTTTAATGAGTTGCATGGGAAGGTTGTACCCTGGCTCAATAACTGCCTCTGTGCTTCAGCAACATAAATTATAGTGAAATATAGAACAAAAGAATCCAGGAGTCAGCACTGACCAGAATTCTCTTATAAAAAGGGTAATCTTCATTCAACTATGAATTATAAGCATAAAATACTTACTATCTCTTTTTATGAGTTTCAGCAAGACTCTGATAATAAATTTTAAATTGATTTTGAAAATTTACTTTAAGGAATATAAAGTGTCTTCAGTATCACACAGTTCAAATGTTCCAAAATATGATAATGTCTGTGTTCAGACAGAAATTTTTGGAAATGAATTCTATCTTTACCAACTGCTAAAGAGAGTCCATATAAGAATTGGCGTTTATTAACCTTGTACAATATGCTAGACACTATGTTCACTACGGTATGTATTACCAAATACACGTATACACAGATACACATGTTTGTGTATTAACTTTTTTCTACTAATTCTCAAAACAGTTTTTCAGAGGAGAAGTACACCCAGACATAGTATGTTTTCTGCCCAAGGTAAAGCAATAGTTACCATATTATTAATTTCACGGAAATAATGCTATCTTGAGACACCAGATATTTCAAGGCATGAACAAAGAACTTGTATTTCATCAAATAAGTTTTTGTGTCATTGCCAAGAAACACTTCATTAAAAGACAATGTACCAAAATAGGCCAAATTGTTGGTTTTTATTAGTATTCATTATAAAACTGAATACTGCTCATTCCAGTTGTAGTGGGAAAAACATCTAACTTTGCCAGCTTCCCACATTTTCCCACATACTAGTCTTTACATGGTGCTCTGTTTTCATGACCAAATTCCCATTGTTATGTATTCATTTTTGTATATGATGGCCTCTTTTGGTGGAGACAGAGAAGTTATCACTGGTCTAGATAGGGTAAAGTTTTGGTCTCCCTCATTAGCCAACCTCTTGGATGATATGCTGCTGAACATCAATCTAGAAAAGAAACAAGCTGTCAACTAGAATGAGGGCTGTAGTTTTCAAAAGAAAAAAAGCTGAAGCCAAAGAAGGTTAGTTTTGCCTTATATTTACAAAATGATAAATTATTAGATAAAAAGGACAATATGAAAAAATAATTTCTATTTTTTTCAAATATTTAAGTATTAGAAAATAGATAATAAAACATTTGTAAGTTTTTATTTTTATTTATTGGTTTGGCTATTGTATTTCTAAAGAAATATTTCTAAAAATCCCACTTATTTATCTGACTTTGCACCTGAATTTTCAATTCATTTATTTTTCTTTTTTCAAAATGTATATAATGATTATAGGTAAGTGTGATCTTCCAGAACTCAATGGTGAAAATTCCTAAGCAATCAATGAAAGATAAAAGAATATTGTTGCATAAGGTGGTTCTAACAATTAGGAAGGAGTAGCAGGAACATATTTCATGCTCTTAGGAGAAAGACCCCATAATTTAAAAGTGGCAGACATAAATGTAGTCTGTTAAATACTAGATAAAGTATAAAGCAAGAATATTAATATACTTGATCTTTTGATTCTCTTTGAAGTCATTCTTAAAAATTCTAGTAAGTGTTGAACAAATCTCATAAGTAAGGGTCACAGTTACTCTTAAAAGGCAACTGAGTGGGAAAGTGTTGTTCTTTATTCAATTTGTTTCATTCAGATTTCTTTCTACAGTGTATCTTGACACACTCAGTTGTACACTTTTCTTTAGGTTAATCTATGAATTTGGGGCAGGTTCACAAACATTTAGTCCATAACAAGTCCTAATTTCTCCCTTAAATTCCAAATCTATATATCCATCTTCCCGAGTCACCTTCATCAGCAACACTCTGGGCCATAGTGAGTATAATTATTGCTATCTTCCCTTACCTGGTCTCCTTGCCTTTGCCTTTGCAGTCTCAACACAGCAACCACAGTGTTCGTAGAATACTCTTCTCCCAGATAAATGCCTCATTTCCTCAGATCTTTACTCAAAAGTCACATTTTCTGTGAAGATTTTTCCTGATCACTCTAACTAAATTTTTGATGAACCCGGTATTTAGTATCTCCTTCTTGTTCTTTGTTTTTTCTTGTATGATAGATAGATAGATACATAGATATAGATAGATCTCACATCTATCTATATGTATAACATACATGTTGTATATAAAATAATTTAACTTAGTGACTGTATTTCTTATCCTCAAAAATATAACCTCAATCATGGTAGGGGCTTTGTCTGTTTTGTTTATCAGTGTATCCTCAGTATATCAAATAGTGCCCCACACAGAGTAAGCTATCAATACATGTTTGTAGAGCAAATGGATAAATGAATGAATGGATTGATGAATTAAACTAATTTTGGCTTTTTTAAGGAAATGGATTTTAGGGGGCTAGAGATCAGATGGTTTTCAGTAGTCCAAGAAAGAGGTGGCTTGGTCTGGGGTGCTAATAATTGTATTGTGTCTGGGTGCTAATAATGGCGGTTTGGTCTGAGGGGCTAATAATGGCATTGGTGAGAAGTAGAAATTTTGGAGTCCTTTAGGGAGCCCAGGTGAAATATAAAGACTGAATCTCTGAGGACAAGAAGAAAAGCAAGGAGTATGGATAATCTACAGATACTAATAGATGAACAGTTGATTGAAGTTGATTCATATATGCTTCAAGTAAGTATAAAGCACACTTACTAACTAAATGGAAAAAGGTAAACAAGAAGAAAGGAAAAATTAAAAAAAATTTTTAGAAAGTCAGAAATGAAAAAAAAAAGTAAAAAAAGTGAGAAATGGAAAACACTGTCAGTAGGGTAGAATTACTGGTTAGTATAAAGTACCTGAAAGCCCTAAAAATTATGTCCTCTATCAAATGATAAATCTCTAATCCATAAGCACTTAGCAAATCTACTCAATATAACTTTTTATATTTTATATATTTATATATTTTTATATATTTATAAATATATATATTTTATATATTTATAAAATGTATATATATATTTTATATTTTTTGACTACTATTTCTTTCTTCTTTTCTTTCCTTTGCTTATTTGAGAAGATGAAATATTGATTTGGGAACAATGCACAACTTCAGAGATATATTTACCTATTTTCCATTTAGTTTTATGGCTATGTTCTTCCTTGGTAGTCAGACTATCATGGGTAATAAAAATTTAAAAATGCAGAATGAAAGCCCAAAATCCTTTGACACTATATTATATTAAAGATTGTAAAGATAGGGACCTCAGAAAGGAGCAATTATACTTATCCAGTAACATTTCTAGCATATGTATATATGTATATATATATAATATATGTATATGATATATATATATATGTATATGTATGATATGTATATACATATATATATATCAGTATATTTAGGATACCAGTGAATGCTGTTCAGAGCACTGTCAACTCATCTTCACTAACTTGATGGAATGGTGTTTCTATACTCTTGATGTTGAATTTCACTTCATTAAATGTTTGCATGTACGTATTAAGTGCTTTCTTCTTCTTTGCAATAAACTAATCATCTCAGCTTTCATTGTGAAGAAATTACTGTCTTTTTGGGAAAAGACATATAACTTGGTAATAGAAGACCATGTATAATGAAACATAGTCAGGCATTAATTTAAATGGTATAGCTCTCCAAAGTCTCTGAGATCAGAAAGGGAGAAATCAGAGATGATATGGAAGATAGTTTCACTGAGTCAGCATGGGAATAGTATGGGAAGGAAGACTTCATTCAGGTAATGTTATAATGGCTGGTGCAGGAAAGTATTACAAGGGACCTAGTCTGTAGACCAACCCCTCTACTACCCACAAGCTTGATCAAATTAGTTAAATCTCTCTTTGCCTCATTTATTGTCATCTGTATGTTGGTCTAAATAATAGCAATATCTATTTCACAGAGTTGCTCAGAGGTTTATATTAAGTGACAGAGATGCCTTTTGTAGCACATAAGACATTGTGTATACATTGTTAATTTAATGTCTTTTTCTCTTAAATGAATACATACATCTAGAAAAAATCCAAGATTTACTTACTAGTGACTTTTTTCTAAGTAGGGACTTACCACTCATTTGTTCACTCATTTATTTATCTTTTTTTGTTTTTTGTCAACAATATTTATTCTGATCTGACTATGGTTCAGTGCCGACTTTGTATTCGGACACAATACTTGTCCTCAAGGAAAGACCAGGAACCTACTGACAAAGTTCAGGACAGTAAGAGTCAGGGCAAAAGAATCTTATAAAATATCCCAGATGAACTTATAGAGTCATGGGTCAGCAATTGTCCATGATTATTATTGTTTTTCAAAATCTTTAGGTAGTAGCAGAAAAAACAATGCCAGCCAAAAATAATCAATATAAAATTATTTTTGTCAAATTATGGAGAGTGAGAAAATATTGAAATGTCAGAAATCTTTCAGCCAAGAGAGAAATTCTCAAATGAGCACTTTTATGCCTTTTTGTTTTCTGCATGAAATATTTTGCACAATTTCAGTAAAGACAATTGGTTGGAACGTGAGGCAGCGCTGTAGGATATGATCAGGTCTGTTCTTCATTCCTCAGAAAAGTTATCATCTGGTCAAACTACTGAAAGTTGTAGATCTATTTTACTGTGCATCCTGCTGTTATTCTTTCATACAAGATCAATTTTATCTGTTTTTAGAGAGTAAAGGAGAAATTTAAAATGCTTTTAATGCCCATATTTTATTTTCAATAATTTTTTACTTGGGTTGCTTTGCTTACATGCCATGAAGCAGCCTAACCTTTAAATAGAATCACCAAAAAATAATCTATAAGTTTTTTTTAACAGTTAACTATTTGACCACATAAGCAGAGGTCCATAAAAAATAGACTATTATGAATGTTTATTTGTATACTGGCAGGGGTGTTTTTGTAGGCTTTTTCCCAATTAGTCCTAAGACTTTATCCTATAGAGTATACTATTAATAATATTCCAAAACTGTGTATGAGAAACCAAGTCTCAGATAAATCATTCTTTATCACACAGCTAGTAAGTAGAATAATTCAGATTTGAATCCAATATTTTACTACCGTTTCCATTTCAAATTCGTTCCACCAAGGTGTGCTATCTCTGTTTAGCTTATATTTGTCATAAAGTGATTATAGTTAAGACACTGTAGTACATGCTGTGTGGGGCACCAAGGAATATGAGTTTACAGTCTTCACAAAGCTTTTGATATGTACAAAAGAACACAGAAACACACGCACAATATGATATATAATATGTGTAAATAGATAATAAGAAAAATCTTGCATAACGAGATGTAATTATTTAGATCAAGACAAATGTATCTAAGCATGACTTAAGAAATATATATATTTGGTCTCTATCTTAGCTTCCTGACAAAAAATCCCTAAAACCCTTGTGATTTCGAATGATGACAGTGATAGGAGCATCTTAGGTAGAGCTGCTGAATCCCTTGTAATTTTCCTGGCTGATAGGAATGTCTTTTATTCTAATGAGGCAGCTTTTGTTGGGCTCCTAGATGGATGCTGGTCACCAGAAATACCAAGTCATCATTAGAAACTTGAAACCTTTAGACTCACCTCCCCTTGCCCCATCCTCTGGAGACTAAATTAATAATCGTTCATGCCTACATGATGAAACTTCTGTAAAAATCCCTTAACAGTGGGGTCTGAGAGCTTTTGGGTTGATGAGCATCCAGCTGGGAAAATGGTGCACCTCAACTTCATGAGGACAGAGCTCCTGTGCTGAGGACCCTTCCTAGGCTCACACTGTGTACCTCTTCATCTGGTAATTTATTGGTAGCCTTTATAATATCCTTTATAATAAATCAGTAAACATAAGTAAAATGTTATCCTGAGTTCTGTGAGCCATTACAGCAAAGTATTGAAACAGGATGGGATTTTGGGAACCTTTGATTTATAACCAAGTTAGAAGTCTGGGTACCCTGGGGACCCATTACCTGTGATTTGCATCTGAAGTGGCACATGGTCTGGTGGAATTGAGCTATTAACATGTAGGGTCTGTGCTGACTCTGAGTAGTAAGTATCAGAATTAAATTAAATTGTAGAACATCCAGTTGGTTTCCACAGGGAATTAGAAAAATTACTTGCTGTGTAAAACCCATATATTTGGTGTCAAGTGATGTGCATAGAGAAACAATTTTATCCTAATAGGAGTCCAGGTTTGATCTGCAACTGGAAAGATAGGCAGGGTTTCAGTAAAAGAGCATATAAAAACATATGCACTCCTGGTCCAGATATGGGAAAACTCAAAGCATATTTAGGTGATGACAAATTGAATAAGCATTTATTTATAGTATCAAAGAATTGAAGTATATACATAGGGAGAGATGTGTTCTGTAAAGTAAATGCTCTAGAAAAATTTTAAGATGAGGAATTTCAGTTAAACTCCTAAAAATATAAAAAAGAGTTAAACACAAATTTTATTTAAAATAAAAATAACAAATTAAGAAGTAAATGAATACATTTAACAATAGATTAGAAAGGCTGGGTAAAAAATTGAACTGGAATATATGTCAGTGGAAACATTTCTAATTAAAACATTGAGTACTCAAATCCTTGGAGTTTCTGAAAAATGGTAAAATTATTAATTTATATTAGAATTTAATAAGTCGGGGATACATGCTCTAAACTTTAGAGTAATAACTACAAGAATAGTTGGACAATGCAACAATAAAATTAGTGGAAAAAATAATTATTAAAAACATTTAATAAAGCCAAAAGAAGAAGGAAAAAGAAAAAACATAAAAGACATGGTATAAATATAAAACAAATGGTAGTAGAGTAATATATCCAAATATATCTGATATTATATTAAATGCAAATAAAGTAAATGTTGTAATTAAAAGACAAGATTATAGGACTAAGGTTTTTTTTTTAAGATTTATTTATTTATTTTAGAAAGGGAGGTTGAGGGTGTGAGAAGGGGAAGAGGCAGAGGGAAAGAATATCCAAGCAGACTCCTGCTGAGCATGGAGCCCAATGCGGGGCTCAATCTCATGACCCATGAGATCAGGACCTGAGCTGGAACCAAGAGTCAGAAACTGAATACGGTTGAGTGTCCAACTCTTGATTTTGGGTCAGCTTCTGATCTTGGTGTTCTGGGATAGAGCCCCCTGTAGGGCTCTGTCATCAGTCGGGAGTCTCCTTAAGGATTCTCTCTCTCCCTCTTCCTGTTCATGCTCTCTCTCTCAAATAAATAAATAGATCTTAAAACAAAAGACTAAGTTTTAAATCAACAAACCATATTCATCATACACATGATACAGTTTTAATATAAGGCTAGAAAAAGATTGAAGATAAAAATATGGGAAGAGATATACAGAGAAATTTTCAAAAAATTGCTGCATGTGTTGTAGTAGCATCAGAAAAAATAAACTTTTAAGCAATAAGCATTACTTGAGATAAGAGTTTTCACAATAATAAAAGATTATCTTAAAATAAAGATAAAATATGGGAAAGAATTAAATTCATAGCTAAAATATATTCAAGGCAAAAGAGCATAACATAAAAGAAATGGACAAATCCATACTCAAAGTGGGGGATGTTAACACTGTTCTGAAATCCAAGCAAACGAAAAGTCAGTAAGAGTAAGATCTGAACAATAAAATTTACTAACTTCAGTTGATTGCATATATAGAACACTACATCCAACGAGCTGAAGAATGTACATCTTGTTTGAATGTGAATGACATAGTTACCAGAACTGGCTCTATGCCATGCCACAAAGAAAATCTTAATTTCAGGAGATTGAAACCAAGTAAAATATTTTCTGTCCAAAGTGAAAATAAACTAGACATCAATAGTTGATTGATTACTAGAAAATCTCAAATTGTTTGGAAATGCACTTTTATTTTTTTTCAAGATTTTGTTTATTTGACAGAGAGACACAGTGAGAGAGGGAATACAAGCAGGGGGAGTGGGAGAGGGAGAAGCAGGCTTCCCGCAGAGCGGGGAACCCAATGTGGGACTTGATCCCAGGACCCTGGGATCATGACCTGAGCCGAAGGCAGACGCTTAAAGACTGAGCCACCCAGGTGCCTCAGAAATGCACTTTTAAATAACTCATTGGTTAAAGAAAAATTTGCAAAGGAAAATTTGAACTTGTTGAAGCAACTAGATCTGAGCTTAAAAATTTGTATCTTTAATGAACATATCAGAACAGAACTACCTACCTTCTAAGCATTCACATCAAATTTAAAACAGAAAATTAAACTGAAGCAAAATAGAATAAAATAACAAAGATTAGAACAGAAATTAATGGAATAATAAATGTGAAATAATGATGATCAGTAAAGCCAAAATTGATTACTTGAAAAGATTAATAAATTAGATATAACCTGGAGAAAATGACCAAATGAAAGAGAGATTAAATACAAATTGCCATTATCAGGAAGAAAAAAAGGACTATCATGTCTTACAGGTATTAATATATAATAGAAGAATATTATAAATAATAAATTTAAAAATTTACATAAAATAAAATTTTAAGAAAATCACAATTCACTAAGTAAATATATGAAGAAATAGAAAATCTGAATTATTCTGAATCTATGAAAGCTGTAGAGTCTGGAATTCTTAATCTTTCCACAAAGGACCCCCACATCCAAATCGCTTCATCAGTGAATTCTACCAAATATTTGAGAGATAACACAAATATTAAACTATATCAGAATAGAGAAAGAGGGGATATATTTTATAAAGCCCAAATAAATTTGAAATAAAAATCTGATGAGAGCATTATCAGAAATAAAAATGGGAGACTATTATCTTTTATAAGCATGGAAACTAAAATCATAAAATATTACCAAATTATGAAATGCAGCTAGCTCTCTTAATCTCTTTTTGTAATTATTTAAGAATGCAAATTTGCCTTAATATCAAAAATAAGTTGATGTTGTTTATTAACAGGAGAAAAAATTCATTTCAATATATGCAGATAAAATTCAATATCCATTAGTTATGAAATCTTTACACAAAATTGGAGTAGGAGGCACAATGTTTAATTTATAATAGGGCCTCTACAAATAATTTTCAGTCAACATCATGCATATGGTAATTTGTTGATACTTTCCTTCTGAAGTCTAGAAAGTGACAAAGTGCTAACTATTGTTACTTCTATTCAACTTCTTTTTTTTAAAGATTTTATTTATTTGAGAGAGAGAGAATGAGAGATAGAGAGCACAAGAGGGAAGAGGGTCAGAGGGAGAAGCAGACTCCCTCCTGAGCAGGGAGCCCGATGTGGGACTCGATCCCGGGACTCCAGGATCATGACCTGAGCTGAAGGCAGTCGCTTAACCAACTGAGCCACCCAGGCGCCCTTCTATTCAACTTTTAATTGATGATTCTAGTAAGTGAATTAAGGCATGAAAATAAATAAATAAGCAGTGTCAGGATAGAAAACAGTGATAGAAATATAATTTTTTATATACTGCATATATTTGTATATTTCAAAATTCAAAATAATACATAGATAAGCTATTATAAGATGAATTTTTTAAAATATTTTATTTATTTGACAGAGAGAGACACAGCGAGAGAGGGAACACAAACAGGGAGAGTGGGAGGGGGAGAAGCAAGCTTCCCGCGGACCGGGCAGCCCAATGCAGGGCTCGATCCCAGGACCCTGGGATCATGACCTGAGCCGAAAGCAGATGCTTAACGACTGAGTCACCCAGGCGCCCTATAAGATGAAAAATCAACTGTAGTTAATATAAATACAATACATAAAATTAATTTTTAAAATTATGTAAAATGAGAATCCAATATTGTTTAAGAAAACTTCAAGCATATTAGAATACATAATAAATACATAATAAAATGTGTGCAAAAAGTAGACACATACAGACACTTAAAACATTTACTGAAAAAGATATAAATCTTTTTTTAAAGGTTTAGGTCGAGGAACCTAATTCCAATATAGTGAACATACAGTGTTATATTAGTTTTAGGTGTACAATATAGTGATTCAATAATTCTGTACATTACTCAGTGCTCATAAAGATAATTGAACTCTTAATCTGCATCACCCATTTCACCCAGTCCCTACCAACCTCCCCTCTGGTAACCATCAGTTTGTTTTCTATAGTTAAGAGTCTTTTTTTCCCCTTTGTTCATTTGTTTTGCTTTATTTTTTTAAAGTTTATATTTATTTATTTTAGAGAGAGAGCAGACACAAGCAGGGGGAGTGGCAGAGGGGAAGGGAGAAGCAGCCTCCCCGCTGAGCAGGGAGCCCTATGTGGGGCTTGATACCAGGACCCTTAGATCATGACCTGAGCCAAAGGCAGACAGATGCCTAACACATTGAGCCACCCAAATGCCCCATTTGTTTTGTTTCTTAAATAACACACATAAGTGAAATCGTATGGTATTTGTCTTTCTCTGACTGGCTTATTTTGCTTAGCATTATGCCCTCTGGCTCCATTCACATTATTGCAAATGGCAAAATTTCATTTCTTTTTATGACTGAGTAATATTCCATTGTATGTGTGTGTTATATATATATATATATCCCATTTCTTCTTTATCCATTCGTTTATTGATGGATACTTGGGCTTCTTCCATAATTTGGCTATTATAAATAATGCTGCAATAAACACAGGGGTGCATATATCTTTTCAAATTATTGTTTTTGTATTCTGTGGGTAAATACCCACTACAGGAATTACTAGATCATATGGTAGTTCTATATTTTTCATTTTTTGAGGAACCTCCATACTGTCTTCCACAGTGGCTGCACCAGCTTGCATTCCCACCAACAGTGCATGAGGGTTCCTTTTTTTCCACATCCTTGCTGATGCTTGTTGTTTCTTGAGTTTTTGATTTTAGCGATTCTAACAGGTGTGAGGTGATATCTCATTGTAGTTTTCATTTGCATTTTCCTGATGATGTTGAGCAACATTTCATGTGTCTGTTCACCATCTATATATCTTTGGAGAAGTGTCTGTACCTTCTGCTTGTTTTTAATCAGATTACTTATTTTTTTGGTGTTGTATGAGTTCTTTATGTATTTTGGATACTAAGCCTTTATCAGAGATGTTGTTTTCAAATATTTTCTCCCATGTAGTAGGTTGTCTTTAATTTTGTTGATTGTTTCTTTTGCTGTACAGAAGCTTTTTATTTTAATGTAGTCCCAGAAGTTTATTTTTTCTTTTGTTTCCCTTGCCTCAAGAGACCTATTTAGAAAAGTTTTGCTATAGCCACTGTCAGAGAAATTACTTTCTCTACTCTCTTCAAGGATTTTTATGGTTTCAGGTCTCACATTTAGGTCCTTAATCCATTTTGAGTTTATTTTTGTTTATGGTGTAAGAAAGTAGTCCAGTTTCATTCTTTTGCATGTAGCTGTCCAGTTTCCCCAATGACATTTTCTGAAGAGACTGTCTTTTTCCCCTTGCATATTCTTGCCTTCTTTGTCAAATGTTAATTGACCATATAGTTGTGGGTTTATTTTTGGGCTCTCTATTCTGTTCCATTTATTTATGTGTCCATTTTTGTGCCAGTACCATACTGTTTTGATTAATACAGCTTTGTAGTATAACTTGAAATCTGGGATTGTGATTCCTCCAGTTTTGTATTGCTGCATCCCAAAGATTTTGGACCATTGTGCTTTCATTTTCATTTCTTTCCATGTAATTTTTTATTTCTTCTTTGGTTTCTCAGTTGACCCATTCATTTTTTGGTAGCATGTTATTTAACCTCCATGTATTTGTGCTCTTTCCAGATTTTTTCTTGTGGTTAATTTCTTTTTTTTTTTTTTTTTAAGATCCTATCCATTTATTCATGAGAGAGAGAGGGAGAGAGAGAGAGAGGGAGAAGCAGAGGGAGAAGCAGGCTCCCAAGGGGCAGGGAGCCCGATGCGGGACTCGATCCCAGGACCCCGGGATCATGACCTGAGCCGAAGGCAGACGCTTAATGACTGAGCCACCCAGGCGCCCCTGTGGTTAATTTCTAGTTTCATAGCATTGTGGTCAGAAAAGATGCATGGTATGACTTCGATCTTTTTGAATTTGTTGAGACTTGTTTTGTGACCTAATATGTGATCTATTCTGGAGAATGTTCAATGTGCACTTGAAGAAAATGTGTATTCTGCTGTTTTAGGATGGAATATTCTGAATATGTCTGTTTATCTGGTTCAGTGTGTCATTCAAAGCCATTGTTTCCTTGCTGATTTTCTGTTTAGAGGATCTGTCCACTGATGTGAGGTGTTAAAAGTCCCCTATATTATTGTATTATGATTGATTGATTCCTTTATGTTTGTTATTAACTGTTTTATGTATTTGGATCCTCCCATGTTGGGTGCATAAATATTTACAAATGTTCTATTTTGTTGGATTATCCCCTTTATGATTATATAGTATCCTTCTTTGTCTCTTGTTATGTCTTTGTTTTAAAGTTTATTTTCTCTGATATATGTATTGCTACCCTGGCTTTTTTTTTCCACTCCATTTTCATAAATGCTTCTCCATCCTTTCTATCTGAATGTGTCTTTAGGTCTAAAATGAGTCTCTAGTAGGCAGTATATAAATGGGTCTTGTGTTTTTATCTGTTCTGCCACCCTATGTATTTTGATTGGAGCATTTAGTCCTTTTACATTCAAATTCATTATTGATAGGTATTTACTTACAATTTTATAATTTATTTATAATTATTGCCATTTTGTTACTGTTTTATGGTTGTTTTGTAGTTCTTCTCTGTTCCTTTCTTCTCTTGCTCTCTTCTGTCATGGTTAGTTGGCTTTCCTTAGTGATATACTTGGGTTCTTTTCTTTTTAGTTTGCCTATCTAGGACTGTTTTTTGCTGTTTTTTTTTTTTTTTAAATATTTATTTATTTATTTATTTGAGAGAGAGAAAGAACATGAGGTGGGGTGGGCAGAGGGAGAAGCAGACTCTCTACTGGGCAGGAAGCCAGATGTGGGGCTTGATCCCAGGGTCCTGGGATCATGACCTGAGCTGAAAGCAGATGCTTAACTGACTGAGCCACCCATGTGCCCCTTTTGCTTTTTTTTTTTTTAAGACTTATTTATTTATTTTTTTATTTTTAGAGAAAGTGAATGAATGTGGGAAGGGGCAGACGGAGAGGGAGAGGGAAAGAACCTCAAGCAGACTCCCCACTGAGCATGGAGCCAGGCACAGGGCTCCCATGGGAAAAGACCTGGAACAGAGGTCTTTCTGGAAGGGGTGTGTCCACAGGCTACATGTATGGGGGGCATGCTTTTATTCAGTTACATGGTGAGTGTTGGCACCACCTGGTTCCTGTTGGTGGTCATGTGTTTAGGCTGGGGACAGGGGAGGAAAATGGCACCAGTCAGTTCCTTTGTTCCTGGTAAAATCACCAATGATCCCTATTTCTCCAGCACATGTTCTGAGATTACCAAACAAATGTCCCTTGCATATACTCCAGGTGTTTTTCAAACTGCTACTTCTATGTGGTGTCCACTCAGTGCTGTTTGTTGTTCTGTCTCTTTTAGGGTGGGGACTCAATTTCTTCTAATCTTACTAGATCTCCCATTGTCAAGCCTGCTGATTTTTAAAGTTCCAGGTTTTAAATCCCACTGACTGTAGGAATTCTCAGAATTTGGCCCTTCAGCTTTTCAAAGGTAAATGTTATGGGGAGTCATCTTTTCCCTTTGGACTTTCTGGTGTGAAAGTCTGTTTCTCTCCCCTCACTACACTGTGACATACCTCCCTCCCCAGATCCGCCCCTCAGGTCCACTTGGCTCCTGATCAGGTCTGCACCCTTCCTGTCATCTTCACTGTGGCTTATTCTCTGCATTTAGCTGTGGAGAATTCATTCTCCTAGTCTTTGGGTCATTTTCTGGGTTATTTACACTGATATGAGTATTAACCAGTTGTATCCCTGGGACAGGGTGGGTTTAGGGTCTTCATACTCTGCCATCTTTCCTGGAAGTCATGAACAAGATAGAAATCTTGACTAGATCATCTTGATTTGAGCTACTTTAGCAAAGTGCCATAGACTGGGTGACTTATAAATAACATCAATTAATTTCTTATAATTGTGGAAGCAGGAAGTCTGAGATCAGGGTGCCAGCATGGGTGGGTCCTGGTGAAGGTACTCTTCCTGGTTCCAGAATTTTCATTGTATCCTTACATGGCAGAAAATGCAGAGAGAGGAAGCAACTATATTGACTCTTATAAGGCCACTGTTCCCACTCATATGGGCTCTAGTCCATGACTTCATTTAATTTTAAATAAGTCCTAAAGACCCCATCTCCTAAAACTATTTTATTGTGGGGTAGGGTTTCAATATATGAATTTTGGAGGTACAAAAACATTTAGCCCATAAAGCTCATACAGATTAATTAGTCTCAAATTAAAAATAATCCATATAGCCTTGAATAGTAAAATGAGTAATAAACTGAATAAATAAATGGAATCCTATGTAGAAAAGAAAGTAAACCACCAGTAAATGCAAAGATATGGATGAATCCCACTTTGAGTGGGTTAAAAGCAAAAAAACAAACAAAAAAACCCTTAGTGTATGATTCAATTTATTCAAAGTTTAAAAACAGGCAGAATTAATCTGTTCTTAATCTATTTTCTTTTGGGAGAAAGTGTAGTTAGTGACTGGGAGGTTGTAAAATATAAACTACAGATATGATAGTATTTACATGAGTATGTACTCATGTAAAAATCAAACTACATTTAAAATTCTTTTTTACCTTTCTATATGTATGATAGATACTTCATATAAGAATTTGAGATCAAAGAAAGGAGCCAAGTTGTGAAAATAATTCAGATAAACCAAGGAAAATCAGTCTTACTTTTGTACTTGCATAGCATTTCATGACTACTTTATAGTGCTTCGCTTGTTTGACTGTTTTTTTTTACTTGTGATTCTGATACCTTTGAAGACTGTGTAATAAGAATGGGAGTCCTGTCTTAATCTTTATATTTCTGGGGTCTAGTACAATGGCTGTATATGCAACGTGTACTTCAAATATGTACTGAAAGGATGCACAAGTTTAGAGGTGTTGTCTTCATAATTATAACACATTAAAGTTCCTTATTTTATTTACAGGGTTTTCACACGTTATTTAGCTCATTTCGCAAACCCAATTAGATTTTGACAAGGTAAGGGAAATCAAACTGGAAATGACTGACTTCCTTGTCTGAGGACAAGTAAATGCCTCATAAGAAACTATCTCTTAGGAACAAGGTATTAAACTTCTGCTACCAGCTGTAGCCTACAGCCTGTTAAATTCTATTTTTTAGTAAGCATAGTATTATGTATATAGAATACCTAATATTATATATATAAAAATGTTCCATAGAGCCTTCAGTTTTTTATAACCTATAGCTCAGCCATTTATTCATATTAAGTATTAAACATAATTTGAGTTAAATTGATATCATTCATTGTTTTTGTTTAAAAAATACTTAATACATTTGTAGATAATACAAAACTGAATGACATTATTGATAAAAGTTATTGAAAGATCAAGACAGAATAGCACAATGAAAAAACTAAAAATAATATATATATCTATAGCTATAAATCAGATTTTGTCCTCATCCTAGAATTACATTGATGAATAGGACAGCCACTCTTCTTAAATAACCTTTGAACCAATGATGGGGGGCATAATATTAAGCAAATAATTTCAGTTAACTCAGACTAAATGAAGTCTGTTAATTGTATGTTCCAATAACACTGTTACTTTTCCTTCATGACACCCACTATCCTTATAAATTGGTTCATTTTCTTTCCTTCAAGTTTGTGTAATCTTTGTAGATCAGGACTAAATCTGTCTTTTTCAGTATCTTGAGAGCCTGGTAAAATAAAACTTAAGGCATGAATTATTAGTTGGAAATCAAAGAAGGAGAGTTTACATTAAATATAAATAATATTTCTAAGACTGAAGCTTTATAAAAATTGAAGGGACAATCTTGTAAAATGTAATGCCTCCATCTTTTGATATTTCTGAGTTAATGATTGAATTTCATGTCTATCTCGTAACCTCTTCTAATTTGAAGTTTCCCTAGTTCCATGAACAGAATATATTGACGTAACTTAAATGTGAATTCAATATATTGAGTTTAGGAAGTATCTATAATAAAGGAAAAATTATACTTGTGTTATAGTTGTTCTGAGAATTATATTAGGTAAATGTGTGGAACAAGTCACGCTGATAAGAGTAAATAATGGACTCAGTTGAAAAGGGACGACAAAAGCATGGGGTAATGAGAAAGTTCGTGAGGATCACAATTGTTTAAACATAACCCACCAGATATTTCTAACACATTCTGTGAAGACAAATCTAACTTTGCTGAAGTAGAAGTTAAAACCAAACAGATTTGTCCTAAATAAGCTGACATAATAAAACATATTTTTATCTGTATCTTAGTATAATCTCTGGAAGGAACTCTTCTTTAATATGAATGTACTAACTGACTTAAAGATAAATTGTCTCCATGGTAGCTACATATGTGTACATAGCATAAGGTATAGATTTGTGGAGTCAAGATGTTGTAAACCTGAAACTAATGTAGCATTGTGTATCAACTGTACTTCAGTTAAAAAGTTATGTTGTCTCAAATTCTAGTATTTACATATTTCATCCAAAGTAAACTCAAATAAAATAATGATGATACCCATAATAAAGACCTGAAGATCCTGCCAAATTATCTTATGAATGAATCATCCAAATATAAAGTTCTATTTAGTATAATACTAATATTATAATATATATTTTCTGTGCCCTTCTTTTTCTCTATTTTATCAACCTGGGTCATCTAGGAACCTGAGTAATTAAATCAGATTATTTGTGTTTCCCTCTGGGTTAAATAATGACTTTTTAAAAAAGAGATTTTTAAAATGACACAAAGCTAAGTACCCTATATACATTGTCTTGAACCCTCATGTGAACCTTCACAGCAAGTCTGTATGTGAGATTTAAAGATTTATTTATTTATTTGAGAGAGAGCGGGTGCCTGTGCACATGAGCACATGAAGGGGGCGCAGAGGGAGGGGGGAGAATCTTAAGCAGACTCCCCCCTGAGTGCAGAACCTGCTATGGGACTCGATCTCACAATCCTGAGGTCATGACCTAAGCTGAAATTCAAAGTCAGATGATTAACCAACTGAGCCACCCAGGTGTCCCTAAGTTAGATTTAATTAGTCTTTTACTAGGAGACAAACTGGTGTTCTATAGGTAGTAGAACTAAGAAAATAAAATACCTATAAAGTTTCAGGCAAGTAAATTGAATGAGTTGGAGGAGAGGGAGGTGGAAAATATGCAGTCAGAGAAATAATACATAAATAAAGGGAACATTTATTTATAAAGCACCTACAGGGGCTATGATGCTTTAAGCTGTATATATTTCTTTTGTTTTCTAAAAAGTACCCAAATTCCTTTCATTCAGTTTAGGGAAGGGTGAAGGGTATTTGTAAACAAATGTCAGATTAAGTGAGGCAATGACATTTTTGTTCAAATATCTGCTAGTAACAACTTTAAAACAATTTATAAAGCAGTAAACAGTTTTAGTATAACAAATTACCTTTGACGGCAAGTTTAAAGGAAGAGATACAAATATTTTTCGAGTGGTGATAGTGCTGTTAAAATAAGCACATATTTTTATGGATTACTACTTAGAAGGATTTATTTGGATGTGTAAGTCATTATTTGTTAAAAATGTCACATTTTTATAAGTACAATTTATATTTTCCCATGCCATGAATTTATATAAAATGTAGTGCAAGGTTAAAAAGTATGCCACTCTGAGGTTACTGTGATTGACTCTATTATATCTGTGGAACTGCATTAACTTCTTGCTTTTAATCTCATGCCCTTCTAATTCATCCTCCACACTGTGAGGCATCTTCTGTATGTAAATTGGATGATTTCACTCTTTTCCTTCAAGTTACTCAGTGTTTCTCCTCTGCCATGAAGATAAACCCAAATTGCTTTGTATGTCATAGAGTCTTCCAGTGTTGGTACCCGCCAGGTATTCCTGCTCCTTCATCTTCTATGCACACTCTTTAAGAATGCCAGTATCTTTTAATATTTCCCTGAGTGTGCCAGGTGCTCTCTTCTTGTTCTTTCTCTCTTCTTTCTCCAGCATCCATCTAACTCTTCCTGGTATCTGGAGCTTCAGTTTCACACATACCTTCTAGAAGAGCAACGTAGTTCTTCAGTGTTTTCTCTATAGTGTTAGTGCCTCTCTGAGTGCTTTGCTGCATGAATACTTCATCCATCGCTGTTATTATGTGTATTAAAATTCCTAAAAAAAAAAAACATTTAAAAAAAATAAAGTTCCTTATTGTACACCTGAAACTAAGTTAACACTGTAAGTTAACTCTACTGGAATTAAAATAAAAAAGATAAAGTCGATGTTCCTTTGTGTTTTTTACACTGGATTTTTTATTCTTTCATATAAGACAATGGCAGTATTTCTCATACATAGGTCTTCCCTGGCTACTTGATTAATAAATGAATCTCTTAAAAACAAAAGCAAAAAAACCCCAAACCAACCAACCAGCTGAACAAATAAACACTTATTTACCAAAATAAAAGTAAACAACTAGCCTCTCTGCCACAGTATTATATTCTGTATTTATGCTGTACAATTTCCTCAAAAGAAGAAGGACTACATAAACTATTGTATTTAACAACCTAATTTGGACTCTGATGTAATAGTATCTTTACCTAGATAAGATTCAAAATGTTTTTAATCTATTTCTTGGTGAAAAGAATTTAAAAATTTCTCATGCCAACAATAATCACTGGAAGATTGGGATCATAACCAAGATACCTGGTGGCTAATCAGTATTAGTAAGAAAGAAAGAGAAGATGATAGAAAATGGAAAAGAAAGGAAGGAAGGAACAGATAACAGAGAATCAATATTTTCTACCAATAATTTTCCAAAATCATGAATCTACTTTTAACTTGCCTCCCTCCATAGATCTCTGCAGGTTTTCTACCCTCTTTTTCTCTAAGGTTCAAACTTCTTTCAATGTTCTCAAATCAGTTGACTATATTCAATTTATAAAAACAAAGCTGCCCTTTCTAGGTAGACTACCAATGTCTACAGCTCATGGATAAATGAATCAGAACACGTGGAAGACAATCTGGCAAGGGGCAAGGAATGTCCCAGAAAAATCCAGGGCTGGATTTTATTCCTCCAGAATTCGTATGTTGAAACTCTAACCCCCAGTACCTCAGAATGTGATGGTACATAGAGATAGGGTGTTTAAAGTGAAGAGTAAGTTAAAATGACACCTTTAAGGTGAGTCCTAATCTAACATGACTGGAGTCCTTTTAAGTAGAGGAATATAGACAGAAGGATGTGTGTACACAGAGAAAACTCCAGAAGGCATTCATTTGTAAGCCAAAGAGAGAAGCATCAAGAGAAACTAAACCTGCTGACGCCTTGATCTGAATCTGTTCACTTCCAGAACTGTGAGAAAAATAAATTTCTGTTGTTGAAACTACTTAGTCTGGAATTTTGTTAATGGCAGGCCTAGCAAACTAATAGTGTCCAGGCTGGGGAGAAACACTATGGGGCTCAAGGCCTGCATGAATAGGGCATCTAGAGGAGGTGTTGGTTAGACTAGCTATGAATAAGATAGATGGATAGATAGATAGATAGATAGATAGATGATAGATAGATAGATGATAGATAGATAGATAGACAGACAAAATATTGAGGATAATAGGGCTTAGCCTTGTCACTCTTGAAGAGGAACAGTACAAATACAGAGAAAAAGGAAAGCTAGCTTGAACCATGAGGTTCAATTTATATATATTCTAACTGCCCACTGAAAGGACCTGAGACCAACAGCACTCCAGTAGCAATGAGCATATCTAGAACTCAGAACTTGTTTTCTAAAATTGGCTCTCTACTAAAAGGAACCATAAGGCACCTGGATGGCTCAGTCAGTTAAGCATCCAACTTGATTTTAGCTCAGGTCATGATTCTCAGGGTTGTGGGATTGAGCCCCGTGTAGGGCTCAGACTGTAGTCGGCTGGTCCCTCTTCCTCTGCTCTTCCCCCCACCTCAATCTCTCTCTCTCTTTCTCTCAGATAAATAAGTAAATAAAATCTTCAAAAGAAACTACAAGGTCTTGTATTTTTAGGAGGCATTGTGTAGCTGAAATGATATTGTAAAAGAATAAAGTCA
The DNA here is from genome assembly GCF_009762305.2 of Zalophus californianus. Classification (NCBI taxonomy): domain Eukaryota; kingdom Metazoa; phylum Chordata; class Mammalia; order Carnivora; family Otariidae; genus Zalophus; species Zalophus californianus. Next base: position 50,654,655 of record NC_045605.1, read on the forward strand.
TAGGCTTACACTTCTAAATTTTGAAATATATTTACAAAGCAGTGATAAACAGTGTGGTACTAGCATGAGGATACACATATCAAAAGATGTAGAATTCTGAGCCCAGGAGTAAACCCAGACATTAATGCCTACTTGATTTCAACAAAGGTGCCAAGTCCATTCAATGTGTAAAGGATAGTCTGAAAAACATGGTGCTGAAGAAACTGGATATCCACAAAATAATGAAATTGGATCCGTACTTCACACCAGATAAAAAATTAACTCAAAATAGGTCCCTACTTCACAGCATAGATGTGAAATATACAATTATGCAATAATTAACTCAAGATAGATTAATGACCTACTTATAAGAGCTAAGACCATAAAACTTTGGGAAAAAAAAACATAAGGATAAATTCTTCATGACCTTAGATTTGGCAATGTATCCTTAGGTATGACTTCCTAAGCAACAAAAAAATAAACTATATAGATTTGACTTTATCAAAGTTGAAAACTTCTGTGTATCAAATGACGTCATCAAGAAAGTTAGAAAACAACCTATAGGATGGGAGACAATATTTGTAAAATATATATCTGGTAAGGGCCTAGCTTCCAGAATATATAAGCAATTCTTACAAGTCAGTAACAGAAAGACAAATAACTCAATTTAAAAAATTCTTTAATTGTAAAAGACTTCAATAGACATTTCTCAAGGAAGACAGAGAAATTACTAACAAGTATTCTGAAGATATATTCAATAGTACTGGCCATTAGGGGAATGCAAATTAAAATTTTACTGAGATGTTACTATATACTTATTAAGATGGTTAAAATAAGATAGATGGTAATAAGTGTTGACATTGATGTGGAGAAATTGGAAACCTCATGCATTGCTGTAAAATGGTGGAGTTACTATGGAAAATAATTTAATGGTTCCTCAAAAAATAAAATTAGAATACATATGGCCCGGTAATTGAACTCCTAGATATATACCTAAAAGAATTGAACATAGAGACTGAAATACATACTTTTACATGAGTGTGCATAGCAGGACTATTCATAGTAGTCAAAAGGAGGAAGCAACCCAAATGTCCATCAATAAACAAATGGATAAAAAATTGTGGAATAGTCAATGGAATATTGTTCAGTAATAAAAATGAATTAAGTACTGATAAATGTTACAACATAGATACACCTTGAAAACATCATGTTAAATGAGTGAAGGTCACATATTATTGTTTAATTCTATTTATGTGAAGTATCTGGAATAGGCAAATCCATAGAAACAGAAAAACTAGTGGTTGCCAAGGGCTGGGAGGAGGAGAGAATGGACAGTAACTGACTAATGGGTATGGAGTTCTTATATTGGGGAGAGGAAAATCTTTTGAACTAGATAGAGATGTTGCTTTCACAGCCTTGTGAATAAATTGTTCCCTTTAAAATGAATAGTTTTATGTTATGTGAATTTTACCTTCATTTAAAAAAAATCCTTATTTGATAATCATCATAGTAAACAACCCGATGGTAAATGATGATAAACCTACTGGTGCATGTAGAATAATGAGCAAGATTTTACATGGTCTCAAAGTATGCTCTCACAAAATACGCATTAATTTCAAAGGGTATTAAAAAGTGCGTTTACACTGAAAAATCTCATAGGGATGAAATGATGACATTTTATCAACATGGCAAAAGCGCCTTTAACGGAATACTTCCACGTGTGCCACTCAACAGGATGCAATGAGGGACTCAGCATCACTTCTGTGAAATGCAAGCTCATAATGCATGACTTCTGTCTAATCACAATAGAATGTAAATACAAAACAACTGGCTGGAATGTGTGATACTAGATTGGATCCTTTGGCTTTAAAGGACTTTTTGGGGCACTAAGAGAAACACTAATGGACTTGCTGAGTGAATGGCATACAGGTGTTTTTCATACTATTTTGTATCTTTCTGTGTATTTTAAATTGTTTCAAGACAAAAATAAAATAAACCACAATGCCAGTTAATACAATACTAAGTCAGGACTTAGTAGCTCTGATTCAGAAGGCAAGTGGCTGCTTTGTTTTAATGAGTATACCTGGAAAAAAAAACTTTAATATTAAAATCATCTGTAAACCATTATTATTCATACAGCTACTTCAAATGGTATTGTATTAAATAAGATAATGCATGTTAAGTACTCTGCAAATTTCCTGGCTTATATTAATTACTCAATAAATGTCAAGTATGATTACATTATAATGAAGGGAAATCAGGACATGATCTCAACTGAGTTCTTTCAGAACAAATAATTTTATAAATCAAAATTTAGACATACAGCTAGGACAATTGCAGATTATTTTTAATTATTTTATTAAAACTATAACGTACTTTTCAGTGTTCTTAGCTAGACTGAATGCTTTATTACTCCTTACATATTTATTTTTAACTTTAAAACGTTATATATTTTACTGAAGAAATAATATATGCAAATGTTTAATTTGTTTTGGAAAAGTACAAAAAAGTAAATGCATATCTTTCGATGCTAGTACTCAATTGAAACACTAAAGAAGTAGTTGTATTCTTATATACATTTCTAGAATTTTTTCTTTGCAAAGATACGTACCAATATATACATACAAATTAACACATAAAGACATAGACATTTCTCTTATTACTTAAAAATAAATCCTGAGAATATTTTTACCAAACACATAAAAGACCTTTGTCCAAAGATATTAAGATGTATTTTATTATAGGTATGCAGGGTTTTTATTGAAGTTATTAGTACAACTACTGTCCAATCAGAATGGGTACCCGACCAATGAAAACAAGTGCTGGTGTGATAGTGTCACAGAACAACAGCAGAAATATTTAGTGCCTTGTAATTTATATCATTTACTTCTCATTCTAGAGTTTATAGATACACTGATTTTGAGTTCAGATAGCTTCCATGTTTCTTACTCGGCAACCTAGGCTGAAAGAGAGGATTTTCCTTGGGGAATGTTCTCATCGTGGGTGGCAGGAATGCGAGAGTTTGCCTAACCACACATGCACATTTAGAGCTTTTATCCTTGCTCAGAGATCATTGGCCAAATCAAGGCAGATGACAGAGGGATATCAATGCAAGAACAGTATGTGAAGACACATTTTTCAACTAATGCTACTATTTATCAAACTAAATGTTAGTCCTGTATAATAGAACTTGGATTCCCAAGAAGTTGCTTTAATTTACACATGTATCAACAATGCATGTGAATGCTTGATTCCTCACACACTTCCCTGCACTGTGTGGAAAATGATAAATTAGTCTTTCCAATTGCATTTGTATAGTTTCTAGTAAGTTTGAGCAATTTTACATGTCATACAACCTTTCATCAGTATTGTCTATTTCTATTTGCTATCCATTTTTCATTAGATTCTTTTAAAAAATTATTGTTATATATAAAATAAGAATGGTTTACATGTATCTACAAATGAAATTCACCCTGTTTCTCCATGTGTGGGTTCATGCAGAAGCTTTCCCTTACTGCTAGACCAGGCAAAAGTATTCAACAGTAACGCCTGGAGGGCTTGAAATGTCTTCTGTTGTTCCGGGATTACAGTCACACACTTGAAAAGTCAATGACAGGAAAACTGTGCCTTGTAGTTATTCTGGATAAAAGAGAGATTTGTGTGCAGGGAATGGCTGCATTTCTGGAGTTTGTGGTGGCCAGGAATAAATAAACATTACTGAGGGAAGTGTGTGGACCATGTAGTGGAGAGAGCAGAGAAGAACAGATGAAAGAATCCTGTGACCAGACAAAAATCCTCAAAATTATCATGAGTATAGTAGCACAAAATTATCATGAGTATAGTAGTACAAAATTATGATCAGTATTATCTTGAGCAGTGAGTAGTGTATGGAATTGTTGATCATTATATTGTACACCTGGAACTAATATAACACTGTATGTTAATTATATTTGAATAAAAAAATGACTAAGAAACAAAAATAATTGTAAAATTATAATAAGTATAATGCAATTGTACACTGATATAATTATAGCTAAAATCAGTAGTGTTTAGTCCATTAATTGGGGACAATTCAATATTATAAAACATGTTACCATACATATATTACCATAATACACTTATTTTCTGAATAAAAAAACTTTATTAAAATATGGGTACATGGATAAGTGTTAAACTAGATTAAAAGTATATATATACATACATACATATGTTTTTAGGATTATAGATGTGTGTAATGTATATTTCACATAATATAACAGAATCATGATAAATAAATAATAGCACCCCCAGTAAATTTGTAAGACATGGTACTCATGATCTTAATAAATATTATTCTAGATTCACTTTTCAATTTGAATCAGTCAACAAGGAAACTGAATTAGACCAATAAATGTTAGGAAAGCTAAGTCATCTTTTCATTTATAATATGATTGCATAAGTAAGAAATGTAAGAGAATCAATCAGTAAAGAAAAGAAAAAGCTACTGAAAACAAGAACAGTAAAGTGGCTGGATACCAAACACAAAATTGAAGATTCCTTAATCCACTTGTACCATTTATACCACAAATGTTCTGTATAGAAATAAAAGAATAATTAGCAATTCTAATAGATATCTCAGTGTTTTTAATTTTCATTTTCTTAATAGCATATTATGTTGAATATATTTTCATAAGCTTATTGCCATCTGTTTATCTTCTTTGGTGAAGTGTGTGTCCAAATATTTTGCCCACTTTTAATTGTGTTGTTTATTTTCTTATTGTTTTTTAAAATTATTTTTGTATATTTTAAATACAAGTCCTTTATCAGATATATGTATTGCAAATATTACCTCTAGTCTATTCTTTGTATTTTCATTATTTTAACAGTGTCTTTCACAGAGCAGAAGTTTCAAATTTTAATAAAATTCAAATTATCTACTTTTTCTTTCATGTATCATGCTTTAAGTGTTATATCTAAATACTTATTTATCATCAACCCACAAGTCACATTGGTTTTTTCCTATTTCCTACTTAAACTTTTCAAAATTTTTAATTTACATTTAGGCCTATGATACATTTTACGAAAGGTGTAAGGTCTGTGTCTAAGCTAATTAATGTATATCTCTCTTCTTTCATTTGACTGATGTATTGATTCTTTAACAAATACCACACTGTTTTAATTGCTGTATCAGTCTTGAAACTGAGTAGTGTGAGTACTTCAACTTTATTCTTTTCAGTACTGGCCTGACTTTCCCATATAAATTTTAGAATCAGTTTTTCATATCTATAAAATAGCTTGCTAGAATTTTGATAGATATTGTTTTGAACCTATAGTGTGAAGAATTGACATCTGAACATTATTGAGTCTTACAATCCATAAACACAGAGTATCTTTCCATTTATTAAAATTATCTTTGATATTTTTCGTATCTATTTATTTTCCACATATAGATTTTGTTCATACTTTGTTAGATTTATACTTTACATTTGTTAGTGCTATTCTAAATGATATTAATATATATATTTATATTTCAAATTATAATTGTTTATTGCTGATATATAAGAAAACAGTTATTTTTTATATATTAATTTCATCCTGTGCTTTTGGTACACTTATTAGTTCCAGACAAACTTTAAAAAAATTCTTTGATATTTTCTACATAAATAATCATGTCAGCTGCAAATAAAGACAATTTTTCTTCTTTCCAATCGATATATCTTTTATTACTTTGTCTTTTTGCTAGCACCTCCAGTACAATGTTGAATAGTAATGGTAAGAGAGGACTTCCTTGTTTTATTATAGATCTTAGGGTGAAAATGTCGATTTTGTCTTCATTAAACATGAGAATCGCTGTAGGTGTTTTAGAGATGTTCTTTATCAATTTGAGGAGTTTCCCCTCTATTCCTTGTTTCGAATTTTTGAGCATTTTTTTGTGAATGAGTGCTGGATTTTGTCAAATGGTTTTTTTCTCTATCAATTGATAAGATCATTTGATTTTCTGCCTTAGCCTGTAGATATAGTAGATTTTATTAATTGATTTTCAAATTTTGAAACAGTCTTGCCGATCAGGAGTAAGCTGTTGTAGTGTATAATTATTTTTACCCTTTGTTAGCTTGATTTGCTAATATTTTGTTGAGGATTTTTTTCATCTTTATTCATGAAAGATACTGGTCTATTAAACCAGTTTTTGTTATGTCTATCTGCTTTTGATATAAAGCTGTTTGTCTGAAAGAATTAGGTAGGAAGTATTTTCTCTGCTTCCCCATTTTGTGGAATTCACTATTGTTACCATTTGGGATAGTGCTTATATTTTTGGAATTTTTTTTCATTATCAATTCAGTTTAACAGATACAGGTCAACTTAATTGATTTGTTTCTCTTTGCATGAGTTTAAGTAAATAGTGTATTTCAAGATACTGCTCCATTTCATCTAATCATCAAATATGTGACATAAACTTATTTGTAATATTCCCTTATTAACATTTTAATATCCATTAGTCAGTATTGATGACTCTTCTTTCATTTCTATTGTTAGTTTTTTATTGGTTAGACTACATAAAAGTTTATTAATTTCATGACCTTTCCAAAGAACTAGTTTTTGATTGTATTGATTTTTCTATTTTTCTTTTAAGTGTCAATTTCTGCTCTAATTTTCTTTTTTTGTCTGCTTGCTTTATGCTTAAATTACCCTTGTCTCTTTCCTAATGATAAAGATTCAATTATGGGTTTAGATCTTTCTTCTTTTTAAATATATACATTTTTTCCTATAAATTTCCCCCAGGCACTGCTTTTGCTGCATCCCAACAATTTTTTTTAAAGATTTTATTTATTTATTTATTTGAGAGAGAGAGAGAGAGAGAGAGGGAAACAGTATGAGAGGAGATAGGGTCAGAAGGAGAAGCAGGCTCCCCGCTGAGCTGGGAGCCTGATGTGGGACTCCATCCCAGGACTCCGGGATCATGACCTGAGCCGAAGGCAGTTGCTTAACAAACTGAGCCACCCAGGCGCCCCTGCATCCCAACAATTTTGATAAGTGTATTTCTATTTTAAAAGAGAATGTTTTAACATATTTCTTGAGACTTCGCTGAACAATATCTTATCTGGAAGTATGTTCTTGTTTCATTTCCAAATATTTGGTGATTTCTTAACCGACTGAGCCACCCAGGCACCGAATATTTGGTGATTTTTTTTTTTTTAAAGATTTTATTTATTTATTCATGAGAGACAGAGAGAGAGAGAGAGAGAGGCAGAGGGAGAAGCAGGCTCCCAAGGAGCAGGGAGCCCGATGCGGGACTCGATCCTAGGACCCTGGGATCATGACCTGAGCCGAAGGCAGACGCTTAACCATCTGAGCCACCCAGGCGCCCTATTTGGTGATTTCTTATCTATCTCTTTTTTGTGGGTTCCTAGTTTAAGTCCACCTTGGCTTGAGAACATGTTTTGTATGATTTCTCTTCTTTTAAACTAGTTGATCCTATGTTTTATGGCCCAGAATTTGATCCATCTTGGTAAAAGTTCTATCTGTTTGAAAGGAATATGTATTCTGCTATTGTAAGATGGAAAACTTTATAAATATCAATTAGATCAAACTGATTGATAGTACTGTTCAGGTCAACTATATCCTTAATGATTTGGGGGCCTGCTTGATTTATTAATCATTGAAAAATGGATGTTGAAGTTTTCAGCTGTAAAAGTAGATTTATTTCTTCCTTAGTTCTATCAATTTTCCTTCATACAATTTGATGTTCTGTTGCTAGATGTGTATACATTTAGAGTTATATCATCTTGGAGAATTGGCACCTTTATCATATAATTCCCCTCTTTTTCTTTAATAACTTTTTTGAAGTCTGCTTTTTCTGAAATTAATAATAGCTACTAAAGATTTCTTTTGATTAATGTCAGTATGATATATCTTTCTCTAATCCTTTGCCTTTAACCTATCTGAATATTTAAAGTTTTGGGGTTTGTTCTTTATCCACTCTGACAATTTCTGTCTTTGAGATCAAGAGTCAGAAGCTCTTCCGACTGAGCCAGCCAGCCACCCCTATGACAACCTCTGTCTTTAAATTGGTATGTTTAAACTACTTCCATTTAAAGTGATTACTGGGGGCTCCTGGGTGGCTCAGTCGTTAAGTGTCTGCCTTCGGCTCAGGTCATGAACCCAGAGTCCTGGGATCAGGCCCCGCGTCGGGCTCCCTGCTCAGCGGGAAGCCTGCTTCTCCCTCTCCCACTCCCCCTGCTTGTGTTCCCTCTCTTGCTGTGTCTCTGTCAAATAAATGAATAAAATCTTTAGAAAAAATAAAGTGATTACTGATATAGTTAGATTAATGTCTACCATATGCCTGTTTTCTGTTCATTGTACTTATTCTTTGTTCCTCTCCCTCTCTTTTTTTTACTGATACCTGTTTTTTAATTGATAATTATATCCTCTCTTCTATGTATTTTTAGTGGTTACATTAAAATTTCCAATATACACATTTTTTTAAAGATTTTATTTATTTATTTGAGAGAGACCGTACGCACATGCAGGGGGAGTGGCAGAGGAAGAGGGAGAAACAGGCATCCTGCTGAGCAGGGAGCCTGATGCAGGACTCAATCCCAGGACCCTGGGATCATGACCTGAGCCAAAGGCAGACACTTAACCAAGTGAGCCACCCAGGCGCCACTCCAATATACACTTTTAAGTAATTTTAATCTACCTTCAAATAACACTATACCTTTTCATGTGTTGTACATTTACCTTATAGTAGAGTATTATCAATTTTTTTCCCACCCTTTATTAATTTTCTCATTTATTTACATATGTATCATCTATAATTATCAATATATTATTTATAATTTTTATTTATAAGTTTAACTTTTATATTAATTTAAAATGAGAAAAGTAACTTATTTTACCTTCACAAATTACTTCTCCTTTATTCTTCCTTCATTTATGTAGATTCAAGTTTCTGACTATATTATTTTCTTTCTCCTTGAAAAACTTGACATTTCTTGCAGAGTAGGTCTGGTATTAATGAATTCTCTCAGATTCTGTTTGCCTAATAATGTCTTTATTTTTTTCTTCACTTTTAGAGGTCAGTGTTACTGAATATAGAATTCCCAGTTAGTGTTTTTTCTTTTAGTACTTTAAATATTTCACTCCATTTAATTCATCCTTGCATGGTTTCTGATGAGAAGTCTACTGTATTTTATATTCTTACTGTTCTATGCTTTTCTCCTCTGGCTCTTTTCAAGATTTCCATTTGTCTTTGATTTTGTACAGTTTGAATATGAAATATCTAAGTGTAGTTTTTTATTTGTGTGTGTGTTTGTATTTGTTCTTCTTGTTGCTCTCTAATTTCCTGGATCTGTCATTTATTGCCTGCGGTTAATTTTGGAAAATACTTATCCATTATTACCTCAAATCTTTCTTCTGTTTTATTATTTTCTTCTCTATTTGTACATTCTAATTACACGTAAGTTATATTTTTTGAAATTGTCCCACAGTTTATAAAATCTTCTGTTCTTTTTTTAAATTATTTTTTCCTCTATATTTCTGTTTTGGAATTATCTAGTGACATATATTCAAGCTTATTTATTGTTTTTTGGCTGTGTCAAGTCTGTTGATGAGCACGTAGACATTTTCCTTTCTGTTAAAATGCTGTTTTATTTCACCATTTCATTTTGTTTCTTTCTTAGAGTTTCCATCACTCTGCTTACATTGTCCATCTGTTCTTGCATTTTTTTTTACATTTTTCTATCCAGACTTTTAATATATTAATGATAGTTATTTCAAATCCCCTCACAATTCCAATATGTCATGTTTAAATCTGGTTATCCTGCTTCTTTGCTTTTCTGTCCCTTCAGAATGTGATTTTTTTTTCCTTTTGGTATGTTAATTATTTTTTGTTGAAAGCCAGGCATGTTGTATCAGACAACAGGAACTGAAGTAAATGGACCTTTACTGTGAAGATTTATGTTAACCTGGCTAGATGCTTGTAGCTATAGATGCAGAGAGTTAAAAGTTGTCTGTCACTGATTCTGTCTTCTATATTACTTTGAACTTCCCTATGTACTCTTCCTTAAATAGAATCTGCATTTTTGTGCTCTTCCAGATGTACTCTACTGTTGTTATACTAGAGCCCTACTGGAATGGCCATAAGATGTGGGGAGAGGGAGAATTTTATAATCTTTTATATATTCTCCTTCTTTTAGTAGTCTTGAGACTTGGGACTGTGACCTTCCCATGTTACCCCAGTGATGTAGCTTTATCCTCTACCCTCTCTTTATTGAAACTAAAGGGTTAGTGGAGTAAGAAGAATACCCTTCTGTTATTTGGGATAAGACTCTGGTATAAAGTCTTTTCTCTTGGTAGGGAGGGTAGGTATTTGCTATGGACATATTTTACAGTGATTATTATTTCCTTTCCCCTGCCTGAACCACAGGGGAATCATTCTCAGATTTTCATTGTGAGATCCTGATGTGGTTCCTGGAGATAAAACTAAAACAACATGAAATTGTGAAGCCCTTTCAAGAAAGAAGCCCCCAGGAGTTTCTCACTCTCACACTTAGCCTCCAGCAATTCATCAAAATTGCCATCCAGTCATTTCTATTAGTGTCTATATCTCCAGTGGTTTCTGCTCTAGATAAATAAATTTTGATTATGACTCTCTGGATTCATCTATCTCTCCAGGTTCTGAGGTAGCACTTGTTCTGCAATCTTTGTTTTCTGATGGGACCAAGGAAAGTCATTGTTGTTCAGTTTGCTCATTGTGTTTCTTCTTGAAAGGATAGGACGGATGGTTTCTGATCTCTTTACATATTAGAACTGAAACTAGAAGTCCTGCCCTGTATTTTTGAAGTGCAAAAGTTAAATTATACATAAAGTGTGAGGAGTTTCCAATACTATCCAGTGGCATTTTTTTTCCTTTATATTTTAAATAGACTGTTGCTAAACTATTATCTCATGCATGATATTGGAGATTCTAAATTATGTAGATACTATGCACACAAGATACACATACATTCTTTCTCATTCCCAGTCTCTATGCTTGTTCATTGGTACCAAGAAAATATGTTTTTTAACCTTCAGAGAGAGATTTGCCTCAATCATCAGGGAATAGTACACACAGGTTGGCCTTCAATAGTAATTGTTCTCTAAGATAAGGTTATCTAATGGGGAAGACCAACCAAGGTAGTTACCTTCCTCAAAGTTATTTTCTTAGGCCTCGCTGTGTTTATTAATATACTGTCTTGTGGGAGTTCAACATGAATGCAGTGGAAAATATGATGGAGAGAACTGGTGACAGGTGAGAATGCTGAGACAACTGGGGACAGATCTCAGCTGTTTTAAAATGATATATTAAAGTGTTTAGACTTCCTATAATTACAATGGTAAGTTATTTGAAGAATTTTAAGTAAAGCACTTTAACATTTGAAAAGTCTCTTTGATTTCCATGTGGAGAATTGATTAAACTGGGGCAGCACTGTGTACAAGATGATCAAATAGAAAAATCATGCAGGAATTCAAGCAAATCAGAGTAGCTGGTTTTGACTCTACTTCTTTGTAGATGATGACTTTGTCAATTGAATGGTAAGGTAACTAAACATGATCCAGTTTCTTTTCTAGGACAGTGACTTAATTGAAAGATTGAAAATTATTACTGTAGACTGAAGATATAATGAATGATGGATTGATTTAATTTTGATTTATGCTCATTTTTGAGAAAGAAAAATGTTGTATAGTCTTCTTATGATAATTTATCATTAATTATACTGAGATTAGATGATTCCCTAAAATTAAAATATAGAAAGTAACTCATTCACATCAGCTGATGGAAATGTGTCTGTGTGCCAAGGCAAAAAAGTGTAGATTTCCCAGCTTCTGTTACATTTTAGGTCCACACTTGTAAGCTCAAGACCTGGACTCACGTGGAATAGCCCAATGGTACAGTTGAGGGGTGGGTGATACCACCCAGTGGGTAAGGATAGTTCCTGATAAAGGACTCAGATTTTCCTTTGACCATATATTCTTCCACTCACTCATAATTTTGAAAATAAGTGCTCACTCATAATTTTGAAAATAAGTGCTTTTTTTGGGGGGTGAATATTTGCCTTTAACCAGGCCAGAACTAAGCCTTATAGACTGTTACAAAAGGTAAGGTGCATGGATAATCCTTTTCACCTTCTCCATACAAGTCAAATAAAAGTGCAGGGAATATAAGAGACTTATTCATGGTTATACATAGCTCCCATACACAGACCATAAGCAGCCATGTTTTAGTGGAAAACTAAAGAGTTTTGTTATTGTGTCTGGTTCCAAATCCCAGCCTTACCATTTACTGTGAAGGCCTTGATCCTGTTTATTAAAATCATTATATTTTCATTTTATTACTTGTTTAGTTGCGAAGATAATCATACCTATCTTTCAAGGTAAGAGTTTATAGAAAATAATGTGCATAATGTGTTTGATTTCCTTCCTGGCACACAGTAGGCACCTGGTATATCTATTTTGTATTAATTATTATTACTGTAACTTAGGATATGGGTGGCTAGATCTAGACTGGAAATAAACTACCTAAGACAAGTGAGCATGACTTAGAGAGCTGAGAATAAGCCAAAATGATTAGAAAGTGTTGAGGCTATCCTTAGGAAACTAAGATCATTTGACAAGGGCAAGAAAAGACAAATTCAAGAGCAAGAATGGAAGGAAAAACATAATCAGATAGTCTGATCAGCAGCAAAAATGGAGTAAAATAAAGAATATGCTGAGTGACAGATAAAATAGAACTGCTTGAGCTATTAGGTAGAGACTTTCAATGGTATAGTCCAAGGATGAACCCTGAGTTTTCTGACACCCAGTGTTGAACTCTAATTTTCTGGAATTTATGATCCTTAATATTGAACATTAAAATTTTACCAATAATGATTTTTGAATATAATTGTTGTGTCACACTGGAGGACATCCATTCCATATATATATGTACATATATATATGTACATATATATATGGCAAATGAATGTCATTCCATAAATTAATTTCAATATTTATGTTGCTTATTTTAATAAGCAATTTTTTCAGTAATATAAAGGCCTCATATTATAATTTACCTTATGTATTCTAATATGAAATTCAGGTACTGGAATATAGTAAGGCAAATAAGAATATATTTTATATAACTTAATAAACTTGAATGAAAAGTCTTAGTTTAGCAACATATGAAGAGAGAAACTCTTCTGTTTTTCTTGTGTCCAGTGTCCGGTGACTCTTCTAGGAATTCTAACTCTTGATCATTATGATTTGTCAAAATGTTTTACTAATGTTTAAATGCTTTAAACTAAGATAGTTTACCTCCACTGTGTTGCATTTTAAAGTTATGGCCTTGGAAGTCACTACCAGAATGGGCAATATAAATGCACTATATCAAGAGCAATAAACATAATATTATAGATAGTGCATCAGTTAGATTATCCCTATAAAGTCATAAACTAAAAAAATCTTTTGGAATCCAGTCATGTAAAAGGTGTTATTTCTTTGATGAATGGAGATATTTACCCTCTGATTCATTGATTTTGCTTTGGCTATGAGTATCTCAAAAACAAAAACAAAAAAATTTCCGTCAGTCACTGAAATTGTTGATCCTTATGGTTACCACATGTTGATGCTTACTTCTATTAGACCCTGACTTTCTACTCTTGTGTTTTATGTACATATCTGTTCATATATATTTGTTATTATTATCTGTATCTCCTTTGTGGAAACAAGATATATACATTTGTATATCAAGATATGTATTATGGGGTGCCTGGGTGGCTCAGTTGGTTAAGCGACTGCCTTCGGCTCAGGTCATGATCCTGGAGTGCCGTGATCGAGTCCTGCATGGGGGTTCCCTGCTCGGCAGGGAGTCTGCTTTTCCCTCTGACCCTACCCCCTCTTGTGCTCTCTCTCTCTCTCAAATAAATAAAGAAAATAAAATCTTTAAAAAAAAGATGTATTGTGTTTGAAGTTTGGCAGTATAAGCCTACTGTGGCTCTGATAATGGTTGATTTGTAAAAGGCTGTCACATAATTAAGTTGATGTTTTTTTCTATGGAAATGGTCAAATTAAATAATAAGGACAAAATGATCTCTGCTTCTACTTTTTTTTTTTTTTTAACCGGGTTAGTATTCTCAGTGTGATTGGTGTCATTAGGTATTTCCAGGTGAAAGGCTATGCTTGCAGTCCCTTCAGGGAAAATTGTTAATAGCTGTTAAAATAGAAGCTATTAAGAACTATTAATCATATTCACTATCATTTCAATGGTTCTGCCTTCCATTTGAGGTCTCAGATAAGTAAGTTACTTTAAGTTTTGAAAGGAGAAAAAGAAAAAAAAAAAGAGAAGGTCAGTGGTCCTGAAGAGTTTGTATGAGAGGAAGAATGAATATAAAAAACATGAGTTTTGGAAACAGGCCAATCTGGTTTGGCAGCCAAGTTCTGCCAACTATAAGCAGTGTGAATTTAGTATGATTTTATAACCTCAGCAAATTTCAAATTTCTCCTCTTTTGTAACCTTGGTACTGGTGTATAATATACAGACAGTGCAGTACATAAGTCTTAAGTGCAAAGACATGGATTTTTGTATATGTCTATCACCAAATAACTACAACCTAAGACAGGATTTAGAACATTTACAACACCCAGGTGACTTTTCCCAGTCAGTATACTCTAGCTGCACAGAAGTAAGCAGTGTTCTGATTTTTCTGATAATGGATTTGTTTAGTTTGAATATGTATACAATATATATTATATATTTATAATAATAATCTATATGTAGAATATGTATGTATATTCATAGAATATTCATAAATTCATATGCTTCTGTATCTGGCTTCTTTCTTTGAACATTGTATTTGTGAGGTCCATCCCTTTTATTAAATATACCAGTGGGGGCGCCTGGGTGGCTCAGTCAGTTAAGCGTCTGTCTTTGGCTCAGGTCATGATCCTGGAGTCTTGGGATGAAGCCCCATCAGTCTCCTTGCTCAGCAGGGAGTCTGCTTCTTCCTCTGCCCCTCACCCCACTCATGCTCTCTCTCACTCTCTCTCCCTCAAATAAATAAAATCTTTTAAAAAATGAATAAATATACCAGTGGCTCATTTTGTTAATACATAATATTCCATTGCATCCTATACTTTGTTTAGCCCTTGTTTGTATGGACATTTATGTTGGTTCCATTTGGGGGATTTTATGAATGAATCTTCTCCGAACATTTTGTGTGTGTGTGGATGGTGAACTTAAAATCTCATTTCCCTTAAATATATTCCTAAATATTAGAAATGTAGGATCATGGGGTACCTGGTGATGTAGTTGGTTGAGAATCCGACTCTTGGTTTTGGCTCAGGTCATGAGGTCAACTCCACATTGGGCTCCAGGCTCAACACAGAGTCTGCTTGGGATTTTCTCTCCCTCTGTCCCATCCCTTGCTCTCTCTCTCTCAAATAAATAAATCTTTAAAAAATAGGAATGTAGGATCATAGGGTAAGCATATGTTAAGCATGAATACTGTAAAACATATTTCAAATAGTTGCATCATTGTACATACAATGGATGATAGTTTCATTTGCTTCATATCTTTGCCCTCACTTGATAGTGTGAGTCTTTTTAATTATAGCCATTCTAAAAGTGATGTATTCATATATCATTTTAGTTTTAATTTGCATTTCTTGAACATTATGTGGTACACTTTTTCATTCAGCAGCCCGTAAATATCCTTTTAGGAAGGATTCCTTTCATACTAATGACCTAGTAATTCCAGTTTCAGCAATACATCTTAAGGAAATAATAGGCTGAGGATAATGATTTATATGTAAAGAGTTTTACTGCAGTTATTTATATTAAGAAATAAATTGGTAATAACCCTATTATGTAAAGGTAGAAGATTATTTAAATAAACTAGCACATCCATATAATAGAATATAATACTAGTAATAAAAATGCTGCGCATTAGTATTTAATGCCATGGAAAGACATTTATAATAAATTATGTGACATGGAGCACCTGGGTGGCTCAGTCGTTAAGCATCTGCCTTCAGCTCAGGTCATGATCCCAGGGTCCTGGGGTTGAGCCCCGCATCAGGCTCCCTGCTCCGCAGGAAGCCTACTTCTCCCACTGCCCCCTGCTTGTGTTCCCTCTCTCACTGTGTCTCTCTCTGTGAAATAAATAAATAAAACCTTTAAAAAAAAATGTGACAATGCTGGTCACACAATTACATGGCTACAAAATTCAAATTTTGTGGGAAGAAATTGTAAGTATGTATGTATGTGTGTATGAGAAAGAGAAGTGGCAGAAAAAATATTTTTAAATTATGTGATTTTTCTATGCTTGGTGACTTATGTTTGTGGTTTTTTGCAGTGTTTTCTAAATGCATCCATTTATTTATGTGCATACATATATACTGATTTTCCAATTTTTTTTTAATTCAGGTTAATTAACATACAGTGTAATATTGGTTTCAGGAGTAGAATTTAGGGATTCATCACTTACATATAACACCCAGTGCTTATCATAACAAGTGCCCTCCTAAATACCCATCACTCATTTAGCCCATCGCCCCACCCACCTCCCCTCCAGTAACCCTCAGTTTGTTCTCTATATTTGAGAGTTTTCTATGGTTTGTTTCCTTCTGTTTTTATCTTATTTTGTTTTTCCCTCTCTTCCCTTGTGTTCATCTGTTTTGTTTCTTAACTTCCACACATGAGTGAAATCATACCATATTTGTCTTTCACTGACTGACTTATTTCACTTCGTATAATATACTCTAGTTCCATCCATGTGCAAATGGCAAGATTTTATTCTTTTTGATCACTGAGTAATATTCCATTGACTATATATACCACTTCTTTTAAAAAAACATTTTATTTATTTATTAGAGAGAGAGTAAGAGAGAGAGCACGAGGGGCGGGTAGAGAGGGGCAGAGGGAGAGGGGCTCAATCGCAGGACCCCAGTTTAATGACCTGAGCCAAAGGAAGACACTCAGCTGACTAAGCTACCCAGAAGCTCCTCTACCACATCTGCTTATCCATTCATTAATTAATGGATGTTTGGGCTCTTTCCATAATTTGGCTTTTATTGATAATGCTGCTATACACATTGGGGTGCATGTGCCCCTTCAAATCAGCATTTTTTTTTATCCTTTGAATAGATACCCAGTAGTGCAGTTGCTGTGTTGTAGGGTACCTCTGTTTTCAACTTTTTGAGGAACCTCCATACTGTTTTCCAGAGTGGCTGCACCAGTTTGCATTCCCACCAGCAGTGTAAGAGGGTTCCCCTTTCTCCACATCCTCACCAACATCTGTTGTTTCCTGAGTTGTTAATTTTATAAATATATACATGTCTGTATGTGTAATGTATTTTCTTTTCCAAAACAACACTGATTTGGTGTTAGGAGAGCAGAATTTGGAATCTGACCTTGTTACTTAGCAGCATTCTGACTCTCTCTTAATCTCTCAGAAGTCCAGAGTTGGTCCAGCTGGATGCAGGCTGAGTGGCCATACTGTGCATGGGTGTTTAAGTATAGAGTTCTCTGGTACCAAAAAGGGAGGTGATGGGTTCAGGTGAATTAAGCGAAGTGAGTGTTTACCAGTGATACAAAGTCCAGATGCAAGATAAAGTGAGAAAAAGGGCATACAGCGTGAGGCCAAATGTGGTAATAAAATTTGGAGTTTTAGCATTATGGAGTCAAATATTTTTTTCTGAATAGATCAACCTTTGTAAACACCAGATTAATGTTTTTATTTTCCCCTTCTTTCTGTCTCTTACACCTATGTTTCTGAGTCCCTGTACCTCTACCGAAGCCCCCTTTTTCTTGTCCAGGGAATTTATTTAACAGTTTCTTTGAATTATGTATTATGAAAATTTAACACTGAAAAATATACACCATGCTTGAGGTCATGGAATTAATCTCTCTGGACTTTACTTCCCATGTTTCACTTTGAAAATTACCTTTTATTTGGTTTTCTTCTTTTGTCTATTTTCTCCCCTTCTGCCTAGTAAATTTCTGCCTTCTTTGATTGAACTTTCCTTCAAATACTATTTCTTTGGTTATATCTTTTATATAGGCATTCAGCACATTGGGAAAATTAGACAGCAATCTAATGCTTGACTTAAGATCCTGTATACTATAGCAATAATAAGTTCTATGTGTGGAAAACTTATCTTTAAGATGATATAATAATAATAATGATAATAAATGTACTATATGTGAGGCATTCTTATACATATTTTATATTGGTTTAATCTTTACAACAAATCTGTGAGGTAGATAAAATTGTTATTTCTATCTTATAAGTGAGATGAATGAGACATAGAAGAGTCTTATCTAAGTACAATGTTGTCCAGGTCCCAGAGTTTATTGCTGGTTGAGCTGTGGTTCAAACACAGGTAGTCTGGCTTCAGAAGTCACGCATTTAACTCATTTGTTAGTATATCTCCTTCATACAGCTGACCTCTCCTAGGCTGGGACACCTATGGGCAACTTCATTTTCTGACCTTTATTTAACTCATCTATAAGTCAAGTATCCAGGTCGTACTTGTATAGATGTAAATTTTCTGCTCCCTTCACAAACATTGACCTTCAATAAGTGTCAAGCATTTTGCTGGGCATTGAGAATAACAGTGCTGAATCAGAAACACCTTGAAGATTTCGCACTTTTGGAGATAAATACATAAGTAAATAATAATGTCTGTATTTCCAGAGCAAATATTTACCAAATGGCTAAAATGTGACAGATGCTGAACAATCTAAAGAATACATTCTTGACACCGAAGTCATAAAGAGAAGCGTTCACTGACTTGGGTCTAGTTTCATCAACCTAGGGTCAAATCCATAAAAACAGAGCCTTACTGTTTCATTCTTTGTGTCAGTGTTATAGTATCTGGCATATAGTAAACATTTAATAATTAGCAAATGGCTAATTAAGTGAAGTGGGATATTTTAATAATATTAATAGCTACCAAGTTTTTTTTAGCACTTATTCTACACAATTACTGGGTTATATACTTTATATAGATAATCTTTTAAAGCATTACAATAACAGCACCATGAAGTTATTATTGTCTTCATTTATCCAGATGAAAAACAGAAGCTAAGATAAATTATCTCTTCCAAGGTCACACAGATGATGATATTACCAGGTTTGAAGAAAAAACTTTGTTTATAGCCACTTCCATGATTGTTTCTTAATTAGAAAATAGATAGTAAAGTTTCAGCATAATAGGTGTTCAGGGTCTGTTTTCTTCTGATTCATTTTCTCATTCGGCAAATGGTTATTGAGTATCTACTATGTACTAGACTCTAACTAGTTACTGTAGGTATATCAGTGAATAAAACAAAGAACATCCCTACACCCTGTAATTACCAAGTTTATATTCTTTTCAACTATTTTATGTCAGCAGTCAATTCCCCTTTCCCCCTCCTTTCTTTCTTTCTCCTTCCTTCCTTTCTTCCTTCCTTCCATCCTTCCGTCCTTCCTTCCTTCTTCCTTCTCTCTTCACGTCTCCTCTCCTCTCCTTTTTCCTTTCCTTTCCTTCTTCTTTACTGTATTGTTTTTGTAGGTTTTCTCTTCACAAGCACCTGTATTTAATTATTGTCTTGCATTTCAGTAGTTTAGCTCTTAATTTTTCTTTCCTTTTTTTTATTATGTTACGTAAGTCACCATACATTACATCATTAGTTTTGGATATAGTGTTCCATGCTTCATTGTTTGCGTATAACACGCAGTGCTCCATGCAGAATGTGCCCTCTTTAATACCCATGACCAGGCTAACCCATCCTCCCAACCCCACTCGCCTCTAGAACCCTCACTTTGTTTCTCAGAGTCCATTGTCTCTCATGGTTCGTCTCCCCCTCCGATTTCCCCCCTTCATTTTTCCCTTTCTGCTATCTTCTTCTTCTTCTTTTTTTTTTTTAACATATAATATATTATTTGTTTCAGAGGTACAGATCTGTGATTCAACAGTCTTGCACAATTCACAGCGCTCACCATAGCACACACCCTCCCCAGTGTCTATCACACAGTCACCCCATCTCTCCCATCCCCCATCACTCCAGCAACCCTCAGTGTGTTTCCTGAGATTAAGAATTCCTCATATCAGTGAGATCATATGATACGCCTTTCTCTGATTGACTTATTTCACTCAGCATAATACACCCCAGTTCATCCACGTCATTGAAAATGGCAGATTGCATTCCTTTTGATGGCTAAATAATATTCCATTGTATATATATACACCACTTCTTCTTTATCCATTCATCTGTTGATAGACATCCTGGCTCTTTCCACAGTTTGGCTATTGTGGATATTGCTGCTATAAACATCGGGGTGCACGTTCCCCTTCGGATCCCTACATTTGTATCTTTGGGGTAAATACCCAGTACTACAATTGCTGGGTCATATGGTAGCTCTATTTTCAACTTTTTGAGGAACATCCATACTGTTTTCCAGAGTGGTTGCACCAGCTTGCATTCCC
Organism: Zalophus californianus; assembly: GCF_009762305.2. Taxonomy (NCBI): domain Eukaryota; kingdom Metazoa; phylum Chordata; class Mammalia; order Carnivora; family Otariidae; genus Zalophus; species Zalophus californianus. The sequence continues at coordinate 50,675,100 of NC_045605.1, forward strand.
ACCAACAGTGAAGGAGGGTTCCCCCTTCTCCACATCCCCACCAACATCTGTCATTTCCTGACTTGTTAATTTTAGCCATTCTGACTGATGTGAGGTAGTATCTCATTGGGGTTTTGATTTGGATTTCCCTGATGCCGAGCGATGTTGAGCACTTTTTCATGTGTCTGTTGGCCATTTGAATGTCTTCTTTGGAAAAATAACTGTTCGTGTCATCTGCCCATTTCTTGATTGGATTATATCTCTGGGAGTTGAGTTTGATAAGTTCTTTATAGATTTTGGATACTAGCCCTTTATCTGATATGTCATTTGCAAATACCTTCTCCCATTCTGTCACTTGTCTTTTGGTTTTGTTGACTGTTTCTTTTGCTGTGCAAAAGCTTTTTATCTTGATGAAGTCCCAATAGTTCATTTTTGCCCTTGCTTCCCTTGCCTTTGGTGATGTTTCTAGGAAGAAGTTGCTGTGGCTGAGGTTGAAGAGCTTGCTGCCTGTGTTCTCCTTTAGGATGTTGATGGACTCCAGTCTCACATTGAGGTCTTTCAACCATTTGGAGTCTATTTTTGTGTGTGGTGTAAGGAAATGGTCCAGTTTCATTCTTCTGCATGTGGCTGTCCAATTTTCCCAACACCATTTGTTGAAGAGACTGTCTTTTTTTCCATTGGACATTCTTTCCTACTTTGTCGAAGATTAGTTAACCATAGAGTTGAGGGTCCATTTCTGGACTCTTTATTCTGTTCCTTGATCGATGTGTCTGTTTTTGTGTCAGTACCATACTGTCTTGATGATTACTGCTTTGTAATAGAACTTGAAGTCCAGAATTGTGATGTCACCAGCTTTGCTTTTCTTTTTCAAGAAAATTTAGGGGTCCTCTGGCTCTTCAGGGTCCTTTCTGGTTTCCTAAAAATTTTAGGATTATTTGTTCCATTTCTTTGAAAAAAGTGGAGGGTATTTTGATAGGGATTGCACTGAATGTGTAGATTGCTCTAGGTAGCATTGACATCTTCACAATATTTGTTCTTCCAATCCATGATCATAGAACATTTTTCCATTTCTTTGTGTCTTCTTCAAATTCTTTCATGAGTATTTTATAGTTTTCTGAGTACAGATTCTTTGCCTCTTTGGTTACATTTTTTCCTAGGTATCTTATGGTTTTGGGTGCAATTGTAAATGGGATCAACTCCTTAATATCTCTTTCTTCTGTCTTGTTGGTGGTGTATAGGAATGCCACTGATTTCTGCGCATTGATTTTATATCCTGCCACTTTACTGAATTCCTGTATGAGTTCTAGCAGTTGTGGGGTGGAGTCTTTTGGGTTTTTTGCAGAAAGTATCATATCATCTGCAAAGAGTGAGAGTGTGACTTCTTCTTTGCCGATATGGATGCCTTTTATTTCTTTCTGTTGTCTGATTGCTGTGGCTAGGACTTCTAATACTATGTTGAATAGCAGTGGTGATAGTGGACATCCCTGCTGTGTTCCTGACCTTAAGGGGAAAGCTCTCAGGTTTTCCCCATTGAGTATGATATTCCATGTGGGTTTTGCATAGATGGCTTTTATGATATTGATGTATGTACCCTCTATCCCTATCGTCTGAAGAGTTTTGATCAAAAAAGGATGCTGTACTTTGTCAAATGCTTTTTCTGCATTTATTGAGAGGATCATATGTTTCTTGTTCCTTCATTGATTAATGTATCACATTGTTTGATTTGTGGATGTTGAACCAACCTTGCAGCCCAGGGATAAATCCTACTTGGTCGTGGTGAATAATCCTTTTAATGTATGTTGTATCCTATTGGTTGGTATTTCGGTGAGAATTTTTGCATCCGTGTTCATCAGGGATATTGGTCTGTGATTCTCCTTTTTGACGGGGTCTTTGTCTGGTTTTGGGATCGAGGTAGTGGTGGCCTCATAGAAAGAGTTTGGAAGTTTTCCTTCCATTTCTATTATTTGGAACACTTTCAGGAGAATAGGTATTAATTCTTTTTTAAATATTTGGTAGATTTCCATTGTGAAGCCATCTGGCCCTGGGCTTTTGTTTGTTGGGAGATTTTTGATGACTGCTTCAATTTCCTTAGTGGTTATAGGTCTGTTCGGGTTTTCTATTTCTTCCTGGTTCAGTTTTGGTAATTGATACATCTCTAGGAATGCATCCATTTCTTCCAGATTATCTAATTTGCTGGCATAGATTTGCTCATAATATGTTCTTATAATTGTTTGTATTTCTTTGGTGTTGGTTGTGATCTCTCCTCATTCATTCATGATTTTATTTATTTGGGTCCTTTCTCTTTTCTTTTTTGATAAGTCTGGCCAGGGGTTTATCAATCTTGTTAATTCTTTCAAAGAACCAGCTCCTAGTTTCGTTGATCTGTTCTACTGTTCTTCTGGTTTTTATTTCATTGATTTCTGCTCTGATCTTTATTATTTCTCTTCTCCTGCTGGGTTTAGGCTTTATTTGCTGTTCTTTCTCCAGCTCCTTTAGGTGTAGGGTTAGGTTGTGTATTTGAGACCTTTCTTTTTTCTTGAGAAAGCCTTGTATTGCTATATACTTTTCTCTCAGGAATGCCTTTGCTATATCCCAAGGATTTTGAATGGTTGTGTTTTCATTTTCATTGGTTTCCATGAATTGTTTTTAATTCTTCTTTAATTTCCTGGTTGACCCATTCATTCTTTAGTAGGATGCTCTTTAGCCTCCATGTATTTGAGTTCTTTCCAACTTTCCTCTTGTGATTGAGTTCTAGTTTCAAAGCATTGTGGTCTGGAAATATGCAGGGAATTATCCCAATCTTTTGGTACCGGTTGAGACCCGATTTGTGACCTAGGATGTGATCAATTCTGGAGAATGTTCTATGAGCACTAGAGAAGAATGTGTATTCTGTTGCTTTTGGATGGAATGTTCTGAATATATCTGTGAAGTCCATTTGGTCCAGGGTGTCATTTAAAGTCTTTATTTCCTTGTTGATTTTTTGCTTAGATGATCTGTCCATTTCAGTGAGGAGGGTGTTAAAGTCCCCCACTATTATTGTTTTATTGCCGATGTGTTTCTTTGCGTTTGTTATTAATTGCCTTATATAATTGTCTGCTCTCATTTTAGGGGCATAGTTATTTAAATTGTTAGATCTTCTTGTTGGATAGACCCTTTAAGTATGATATAATATCCTTCCTCATCTCTTATTATAGCCTTGGTTTAAATCTAATTTGTCTGATATAAGGATTGCCATCCAGCTTTCTTTTGGTGTCCATTACCATGGTAAATCGTTTTCTACCCCCTCACTTTCAATCTGGGGGTGTCTTTGGGTCTAAAATGAGTGTCTTGCCGACAGGTATTTGATGGGTCTTGTTTTTTTAAATATTTTTTTTAAAAAGGGATTGATAAGAATTTGGTTGAAAAAGGGAAAAAGAAAAATTCAAAAAAAAAAGAAAATTAAAAAAATTATCTTTTAAAGACTAAAGAATCAGGGGGAAAAAGCCATGAATTCTATGTGTGTATTCCCCTAGCGCTGGAGTTCTGCCATTCTCATTGATTGGTAAACTTGGTCTTGCCTGGCTGTTCTTGCTGATTTTCTGGGGGAGGAGCCTGTTGCCATGGTTCTCAAATCTCTTTGCCAGGGGCAGAATTGTCCGCCCCTGCTGGGTACGGGCTAAGTAATCTGCTGGGTTTTGCTCTCGGGAGCTTTTGTTCCCTGCAAGCTTTCCATACAGCTTTGGAGGATGAGAGTGAAAATGGCGGCCTCCCAATCTCTGCCCCAGAGCAGCTGAGAACTCAGGGCCCTGCTCCTCAGTGAGCCCCCAGAGAAAAGCCATCAATCACTTCTGTCTTCCTTGTCTCCAGCTGCACTCATTGCTCACCTGGCCTGTGTCTGAGCATTTCTATCTCTGGCACATGATCCTGTGTGGAGTCTCCAAACCCAGCAGATCCCTACAGTGCACTCCTACACCACTCCTCCCAGAGGAGGAATGGGAGTCTCCCTGGATCTCCTGCTTGTTGGGTCCTTGCTGGAAGAGCAGTGGTCCAACTGTGCTGCGGATCATGGTTTATGGCAACTTGGAGCTGAGAGCCCACTCCTCGGCTCCGTCTCTGCAGCTGGCTTCCCTGCTCCAATACCGGGGTGCTCTGCCACACTCAGGCACCCCCAGTATTTCTGTGACCCCAAGGATCCTGAGACCACACTGTCCCAGCGAGGGTTCCATTTCCCGCTTAGCCACTGGAGCGACGTCCCTCAGGGGAGCCGACTTCTAATATTTCTGATTTTGGGCTCCGCTGCTCTATCACTTGCCAGTAGCGGCTAATGGAGGCCCCCTCCCCTGCTGTCTATCTTCCCAAATATCGCCTCAAATTCACTTCTCTGCACGCTTGTCCTACCTTCCAGAAAGTGGTTGCTTTTCTGTTCAGAGAGTTGCTGCTATTCTTTTCTTCCATCTCCTATTGAGTTCGTAGGTGTTCAGAATGGTTTGATCCCTATCTAGCTGAATTCCTGGGACCAGATGAAATTTAGGTCTCCTACTCCTCCTCCATCTTCTAGTTCTTAAATGTTTTTATGCTCCAAATACTTCCTTCCCATCCTGTGCTGCTTTATTATTTTATCTAAAATTTTCAATGTATTTTTATTATAAATTTGGTATTTGTAATCATTCCAACCACTCTTGGCCTGCCATCTCTTTGTCAAAGGAAAAGCTGTATTAATTGTGCTTCTCCAAATCCCTCATATGATGGTCATGGGGGCAAGGGAAACTTCAAGTCCCAACCCCTCTGGGTATTCATAGTGAGAGTTTCCAAGGTACTGAAATAGCAGACTTATTTAAAACATTCATCATGCTCAGAACCATATTTCACTTCTAAGAATCTATTTTAAGAAAAATATCCATGTTTAAAGTTACCAAAATACCATTTGTTTTCTTTTTGTTATCACTTTTCTGTGGTCCTCTTATGATGACTTTGTCTATTACCTAGTCATATAGATATTCTTCTGTTTTCTACTAAAATTTTATAATTCTAACATTTCCATTTTTTGTATATGATTGATCTATCTTGAATTAATTTGTATACATATGAGAGAAGCATGAAGTTTTTTTTTCTGGTAACTTGTTTTAGCATCAGTTACTGAAATTATTTTACTTTAAATTTCAATAGGTAGGTGACTTTGTGGAAATTATAAATGTTTATGGGTTCTCTATTTGGTTCCACTTTTATTTTCTAATTATTATGCAAATCCAAAACTATTTGATTACTGTAGCTTAATAGAAATGGCCAAAGTCAAGTAGAATATGTCCTACAACCTCATCCTTTTTTCCTCATCAGTTTGTCTATTCTAAGTCATTTCCAATCCCTGTTCATTTTAGGTTTAGTTTATCAGTCCCTGTTAAAAACCCAGCAATAATTATTACTGGGATTATATCAAATCTATAGATTAATAAGGAGAGAATTTTCATATTAACAATATAGTTTTCCAATCCATGAACCGGTTATATCTCTCCCTTTATCTAGGCCTAATTCAACTGCACAATATTTTGTTTTGTTTTTCATTGTAATAATTTTGCCTATACTTCATAAAATTTACTGCATTATACTTTATGTATTTTGAAGTTATCCTAAAATGGAATGAAAAAATATTTTCCAACTGTTGTTTCTGGTACGTAGAAATACAACTGATCTTTTAAAAGTAAACTTTTATTCTGAAACCTTGTAAATTTGCTTATTAACTTTAGGAATTTTTTCATTAATTTCTTAGGACTTTCTACATAAACAATCATGTTTGAGATAGGAATTGTTTTAACACATACTTTCTCATCTTTATACTTTTAATTACTTTCCCTGTTTCCTTTACCCTCCAGGATGATGTTAAGTAGAGTGGGTGGGAGAGGACTGAAACAACCCAAATGCCCATCAACAAGTAAATAGAAAAATAATTTATGCTATATTCATCCAGTAGAATGTGACTCAGCAATATGAATAAATGAACTGTTGATAAATGCAGCAATGTGCTTAAGTCTCAGAAACATTTAGCTCAGTGAAAGCAGTCAGAAAAATGAATACATACTGAATGAATGCATTTATATAAAATGCAAACTCATGTTTGCCTGATGATGGGAAGGATGTGTGGGTTAGGGAGAGCAAGATATAGAGAGTACAAAAGAGCACAAGAAACTGCAGGGAGGTGATATACTTATTTTCGTGATCGGGGAGGTGATTTCCACTGGTGATGTCAAAATTTTTCCAACTTTATATTTTAAATACAATTTATTATAAGTGAATTATAAGGGATTATGGCTTATAAAAATGTTTAAAAAAATGAATCACCTGGAAATTAAAATCTTTTTACAAAGAATTTTGGGGGTAAAAAAGGAAAATGCACATTTGAAGACCTGTTATAATACCTTTGTAATTGAAATAGTATAGGGATGCCTGGGTAGCTCAGTTGGTTAAGTGTCTGCCTTCGGCTCAGATCATGATCCAGGGGTCCTGGTATCAAGTCCCACATTGGGCTCCTTGCTCAGCAGGGAGCCTGCTTCTCCTTCTGTCTGCTTGTGTACTCTCTTTGATAAATGAATAAATAAAATCTTAAAAATAAATGAAATAGTGTAGTACCAGTGCTTGATTAAACAGACTAATGGAATAAAATAGCAAGTCCAGAAATAGATACAACTACATTCAGAAATGTGACTAACCTGGTATCTCAATCACTAGGGAAAGAATATAATTTTAATAATTATTGGGACATTTGGAAAAATATGCAGTTATTTTCATTCTGCACACCATACTCAAGTATACACACTCCAAATGGATCATGACTCTCTGGGTATTCAACTAAAATGTAGCATGTATCAATAGTTCATTAATTTTTATTGCTAATATAATGCAAGATAAGCTACAGTTTGTTAACTATTCTCCTGTTAAAGCACATGAGTTGTTTCCAACTCTTGACTATTGCAAATGAAGCATTATTACAAACACTTGTACAGGTTTTAGTGTGTACATGTCTTTATTTCTCTGGGACAAGTATCCAGGAGTTCGATTACTGTGTCATATCATTGCTGCATGTTTCATTTTTTAAGAAAATGCCAAACTATTTTCCAATGGTTGGAAATTTTATATTCCTATCAGTAATGTGTGAGTGACCCAGTTTCTGTGAATTCTCACCAGCATTTTGTGTTGTTGCTATTTTTTTACTTTATCCCTTCTGATAGATGATTAGTGATAATTCATTGTGGTTTTAATTTGCATTTCTCTAAAGGCTAATGATGTTGAACATGATTTCTTGTGCTTTTTTTTTTGCCATCTGTGTATTATATTTGAAGAAATATCTGTTTGTATCCTTTTCTCTTTTTTGGATTGCGTTATTTGTTATAGAGTTTTGAGCATATTTTTTATATGTATATTCTAGATGCTAGAGCTTTGCCAAATTTTTGCTTTGCAATATTTTCTCCCATTGTGTAATTTACCTTTTTATCCTCTTAACAGGGTCTTTCACATAACAAAAGTTTTAATTAAATGTCGATGAAATCCTATTTATCAATTTTCCTTTTATTAGTCATGTTTTTGTTGTTAAGTCTAAGAAATCTCTGCCTAGCCCTAGAGCATGAAGATTTTCTCATGTTTTTTGTTCCCTAAAAGTTTTGTAGTTTTATATTCCATATTTAAGTCTGTGTTCTATTTTGAGTTAATTTTTATGTAAGTTTTGAGATGTAGGTTGAAGTTTCTTTTTCACTGCTATGTATGTCCAGTTTTTCTATGTATGTCCAAACGTCTACCATTTTTTGAAAAGGCTCTTCCCTCCATTGAATTGCTTTTGTATTTTTGTCAAGATCATTAGTGGAGGCACAAGAAACAGAGCAGGACCAAGGATGTAAAAATCTGTATCTCTTGGGCCCTCTAGGATCCCCATGTCCCATCCCTGCCCCCAAGAGGTAGCGAATGGGGCAAGGTCCACAAGCAAGAAACAGGAGCAGGACCTAGAGAAACCCTCAAAAAGAGCAAGTACCTACTCAGCAAGAATTAGGAGACCGTGACTGCCAGACTTGAGTCTTAGGAGAGCGCCAAGTGCAGGTGTGGTTCAGAACTACTGGGCCATATCCTCTAGGCACTAGCCACAGAAACAATTCAAAAGGTTGCTGGGGCCGTGAGACAGTCTGGGGAACCTAAAGGTGCACCAGCTATATACCTAGGAGCCTTTGTCTCTGAGCAACCATTTTAGCAGGGAAGGACAAGAGGAGACCTGTTTCTTACAGCCCCCTCTGTCCAACTTATTGGGAATCTTCCCTGCAACAACGCCCACAGTCTTCAGCCAGAGCCAGGACTGAGGAGAATGCCCAGCCTCAGTCTGTCCTTAGGACACCTATGCCTTGGACTTCTTGCCATTTATTTCCTGATTTCACAGAGCTCTCCTTTGGGGAGTCCTCCATCTTGCCCATGATGCCTGGGTACAAAGAGAGGGATGGCTTTGTGGACTATGCCAGCCCAAGGACATCACTGAATTTATTGGGGGGTGGGGTCTGAGCTTGCAAGCGTTGGATGGGTGCTGATGCACTGGTTACTCTTTTTTTTTCTTTTTTAAAATTTTATTGTGTTATGTTAATCATCATACATTACATCTCACTGGTTACTCTTAAGCAGCATGAATGCACCACCATTTATTTATCCAGCCAACTGGTGATAGGCATTTGCATGTTTTTACCATGCAGCCAACATAAGTCACTCAGCTGTGAATGCCCCCCCCCCCACCGCCCGCCTTTCATGTGGGACCCGCATGGGCATTTCTATTGGTTCTCAGGAACAGGAGCGGAAATGTTGCTTATGTTATATGTTTAACTGTAGCAGATGCTGCCTAAACACTTTCTAAAGGCAGTTGCTAGCCTTGTTAGCACGGAACTACCGTTGGTACACTTCTTCACTGACATTTATGAGTGTGAAACGTTTCTTGCCCTGCTGTCTTGCAACTTTGTTGTGGTTTTAATATTACTTTCTCTGATGATTGTGATGTTGAACAATTCTTACATACAATTGGACATTAGGAAACTTCCTAGACAGTTCAAGTTTGTTTTGCCCATTTTTCTAGTTGATTTGATTTTTTACAAGTACTTACACTTTCTTAACATATAACTCTCTTGGTAATTAACATGCTGCAAATATCTTCCATTCTGTGGCTTATCTTTTTACTCCTGGGGTGTCTTGGGGTGTTGGGGGAAATTGTAATGTTATTTATTTTACCATTTTCTCTCTCTCTGCATACCATTAAAAAATACAGTCACTGGCAGGATGCTACTTTAAACACAAAAATATATATATTTAAATATATATAAATGAAAAAATATGTGTTTTTGCATTTTGCTAAAGTAGCAGACTGCGACAATTATGAGAAGTACAGTTTGTACATTGGTCTAAGTTTTCTGTCCTTTTCTTCTTTTACTCGCTAGTGACATTGTTTCTGCTGTCTTGTTTAAGAAGAACTTCACATTTCCAAGGTCATGAAGATCTGTCATATTATCTTCTAAAACCTTTATTGTATTTGCCACATTTAGTCATTAAATGAATTCACCTGATTATTGTTTATGATGTGACGTAGGGATTCAATTTCTTTTTTTCTTTTTTTTTTGCCTTATAGATATCTAATTGTCTTCTGTCTGTTGAAAAGGTTGTCCTTTAGCCACTGCTTCTCAATGCTACCTCTATTGTCTATCGCGGTTTCATTAGTGTACAGTGTGCCTCTGAACTACCTATTCTATAACGGTTGTACCTATATCTATCCTGAGATATATGAGGTGGAAGAAAACCTAGTACCTCGCTACCATGTTGCTCAGGTCCCAAGGTTTCTAGCTACTCTTCCTTCTTCTCTCTTTCAGAATCTTAGATTTGTTTTATATAGAATGCCCAGAGTTTTTAGCTATACTTAATAGGATGAATTGGGAAAAAGATGTATATTTCACCTTCTTGAATGCAGAAGTCCAGCAAGTTTAGTGTGTGTGTGTGTGTGTGTGTGTGTGTGTGTGTGTGTGTGTGTGTGGTGATAATACATGAAACAAATTGGAAATCTGCTGGTTTGGGGAAACGAGGGTAATCACTAAAGCAAAAGGGGTATATAAATATGGAATAGGGGAAGACAAAGAGTGCTCTAGGGATGGATTAGAACTGGTAGTATTGGTGTAAACCCATGTTTGTTTTCTTTTAAATATTGCCACATTCATGTTCATGCATGTATTTGTGCACGACATGTGTTTATGTACATGCCTTGTTTATGCACATGTATGTACATGTACCTATGTTTATGTGTGGATATATTTTCCAGCTTTGACTGCTGTAAAAGTCAAGAAGCAAATAACATCCGTCCCTCACCTAGAAATGAACACATTTAGTGGACAGATTGTTGTTTCTAACACCATTCCTCACTTTAAAAAACACAAACATAAAAACAAAAATGAAAAATAAAAACTCCACAAAGGAATTGCTGATTTTAGGGCTAGAGTAAGATATGTTCATGATGATCTTACAACATCTTATCTTTCTGGAAAGCTAAAATATATTTTTTTTAATTAAAAAGGGCTAAAAAAAGGGGGGGTGCATCTTGGTGGCTCAGTCAGTTGTGTCTGCCTTCAGCTCAGGTCATGATCCCAGGGTCCTGGGATGGAGTCCCCATGTCATCATCAGGCTTCCTGCTGAGCAGGGAGCCTGCTTCTCCCTCTCCCTCTGCTCTGCCCCTGCCCCCCCCCCCCGGCTTGTACTCTCCATCTCTCTCTCAAATAAATAAAATCGTAAAAAAAAGTGTTAAGAAATGATGTGGCATGTTATAATGACATGGGAACCAGTTATAAAGGGCTCCCGCTGAAAACTTTGGGAGCATTAAAGGAAATCAGTAATGAATTACAGATAATTGGAAAAAGATAGGAATCCGCGAATCCTTTCTGATAAAGTAGAGAAAAACAGAGGGAGAGAGAGAGAGATGACAGAGAAGGAAGTTTCTTGCTGATAGTAGAATAATTAGTGTGTTATGGATATGGAGAATATTGGAGTCAGAAAATTATTGTTTTGCAGCCATTATATTATCAATGGATGTTAATACAAGGGGAAATTTTGATGGATGCAACAAATGTGCATGACCTTAAAGTGTTTTTCCACAGATTGTTTAATGGTTATGAGGGGGGAAAACAATAATGAGAGACTGTAAAAATAGGGCAAAAACACGACTAGGTAATCAAAATTTAAAGAACCAGTGAGGGGCAGATGGACCTCATATGCCTTGAGATATGATATTCTGAGAAGAGCATATCAATTATACAATATGTCAACTGAAAATGCATAACCTGAATCTAATCATTAGGAAACATAAGACAAATGTAAAATTGGAAATGATCTCTTAAGAAAAAAAGAAGTGGGAAATGCATTTTTCAAAAATGTCATAAAAACGGAAGAACAGCTATGGCATTTCCAGGTTAAAGGAGGCCAAAAAGATATGACAAATAAATGCAATAGCTCACCCTCGATTGGCTATTCTCCTATAGGGAAGAATGCTATTAAGGACATTATTGGTTCAAGTGACAAATTGGAAAATGGACAATAGATTGGATTAAGTTTATGTTAGTGTTAAATTTACTGAAGTTGATAAAAGTACTTGATTATATAGAGAAATATCGCTACTCTTATAAAATGCACACTGAAAAAACTAGCAAGCGGTATGATATATGTACATTATCCCTAAATGGCTCAAATCTCTCCGTTGCTAGATCAAATGATAAAGCAGATGCACTAAATGTTAATAAGAAATAAATCTAAGTAAAGGGCATGCGGGTGTTTTGTATTATTCTAAGTCTTGCAACTTTTCTGTATGTTTAAAGTTATTCTCAAAAAGGTTTTGAAAACTAAATACTTATCATAGTTGCCTAATTTCATAAAAATGAACTCTGAAAAGATTGTTAGCCATTGACTTTCCTGTTCTATGTCTTCCTGTCCTTATCTGCAAAATGGGGATAATACTATTACCTACTTCATGATGATGTTGTGAGTATTAAAAATATTAATAAAGGCGAGATGCCTAGAATGTGCCTGGCAAGTAGTAGTAAGCACTCAGTAACCATTAGTTTCTGTTGTGTGCTTCTGCTCCCAGTGGGGGTCTCTACCATTAACATTATTATAAACTGATGCCAAGGGATCACAGGACTCCATGACAGATCTCAGACTGACACCAAGTATCTTGGATTCTCATTTCTGTTCTCTTCCTCTGTATTGCATTTCTTGATTTGCGTTTGATCTAATATTGTTAGTGGTAGACCCTAAGTTTGAGGGAAGATAATTTCAATCTTAATCTTTCAGCCTTTTTGCAGAGACAGGATATGATAAGCAGTATATGTTTAATGGCAAGTTCTCTTCTGGCTTTTCTGAAGGATCTGTTCTGGTATCTGAAATGATAGGGAATAGTTCAGAGTTACCAATGAAACTCTCTAATTAATCATTTAGTGTATAGACCCTGAAAAGACTACTTTGTGTCTCAAAGAGTCTCACACACTCTTTGTAACAATTAAAAAATAAATTCTACAACTTACAGTTTGCTTTACAAAGCATATTCATGTGTACTTTAAATGACTCCCTCATAGCCCAGAGTATTCCTCATACTTGTTATTGGATTAATGTTTAAAGGAAACTGAGGTTGCATTTGAACTAGGATTCTGCCTCTAGTCCCAAATGTTTCTGCTATACCATGGAATCCCTGATTTTAAAGTTGTTTATTAGTTTAAACCATCATAATTTGATTATTATAAATAAGTCTGCATCTGTAAATCTCTGTAGAATAAATGTTTTGAATTGGCTTCTAGATAAGATCCTATCCTGCCTAGGGAAACAACCTGAAAAGTTTTAACTTAGGGATTCATAAATTAGACTTTGTGCTCAAGATATAGGGGTTTAAAGGGGAAAAAAATCAATTCTAGTTATAAAATGTTGAGTAGAGATATCTTTTTTTTTCTTGTGCTTATGAGAGAAGCAGTTGTCTTTATCTAAGGCTGATCCCATCTCCTTTATTTGATTGATTGTTAAATCTATTGATGAGCCAGCTGCACAGCCAGAATCCCCAGCGGCAAGGTCAGTGGACTGATTCCTCAGTGGGGACGCTGGGGTCTGTGTGGAGGAACCTCCTCCCTGCATGAGCATTTTGAGTATGCAGAACACATCGACTCAGCCTGGAGCCAGCAGTTAGTGCACACACACGCACACACGCACACACCAGCGCTTTCCCCTCAAGTGAGGCGGCATTAGCAACTGCAGCCCCAGCTTTCCAGGCTGAGGTACCGGCAGCACGGGCTGATTTGCTGGAGGAGCCCTGGAGCCCAGTTTCCGAGGGAGCCGGTAACACAGCTATTGGCAGACAGCTACTTCTTCCCGGGCTGCTTCCCCAGCCCTAGCAAGAGGGCACCCTTTTCCAAACGCCGGTCAGCCTGGGGAGGAGGTTGTTCCGTGAGGAAGGCGAGACTGCTTCCTCTTCGCTCTCTCCCCGCGTGCCAGCTCCCTCACAGTCCACTTTCAGGTAGGCGCTTGCAATTTCTTGTGTTAGGTATCACGGCATTCACTTTACCTGACAGAGACTTTTTCACTCTCCGACGCAGACTGCTAAGGGTTTGGTAGTTCAGCAGTGATTTTTTTTTTTTTTCTGATTAAAGTTTCGACACAGATGGTAACTTTACTTCTCTCTCCTCTCACCCTTATAAATATTCTGCAAATATGAAACTCAGCTCCAGTTTGTGATTCATAGGCAACTCCACATTTAGCGTATGTGTGGTTCCAACCTTTGGAGTTAGTGACAATTGTTATGCAACTCTGCATGTGTAATTTGAAGACCTTTAAATATTCTCTTCTTTGGCTGGGGAAAACAGACATCGGTCTTCTAAAATAAAAGCCAAGTGATTCAAACTCTTCCTCAGCATTTAACATTCAGTGATAAATAGACAGGAGCAAAGTTGCTGAATCACAGAAGTTTAATATTCATGCAAATTGCTCTATTTGTCAGAGAAAGCCGGGAAGCAAATGTCTTTTCATCTTTTTGAGCTCTTGTACATATCTGGATAATGTGGATTTGAAGAGGAGAAGTTTGGGGTTGAGATAAGTCTATCTATTGTGATAAGGTGGGTAAACTGATTATTTAACATGGTAAAGAATTAACTGGAGGGGATCTCTTCTCAAATGAGCTAGGTTCTAGGATTGCATTTAAGGGGTTCTTTCTTTCTTATTAACAGATTTATCTTTGTGAAACTCCAAACAAAACTGATTTATTGATTTGAGTTTACTTGTCTTAGTGATGTTAATTTGCATTTGTTATTACCCCAAACATTTCTTGACTGTAGGCATTTTCCTATCCAAAATTCTAATTTTAAAAAAATTAATAGAGAAAAATTTCAACAGCTTTTTGAACATTCCCATCTCTTAATATTCATTTTAATCATTACTTGCACATTATCTCACAGGGAGTTTTATGAGACAGTAATAGTCATAATTTAGCAAGTTGGGTTGAAATGAGCATAAGGAAATATTCTTTAGAAGACATGCATCCTATATGTAAGTCAGGTTCATGGTGTCTCTGAATTACCACTGAGTGCCAAAGTGAGGTCTTATAGGAGTTTATGGTAAGCAGCAAATTAATCAGGCAATGTCGGTTTTGGGGACTTTTGCAGACAGCACTTTTTATTGTGCTGCACTTGTGAAACTTGATGTGTCTTTTCATTATCCTTCTGGAAAGTGCCTCTAAGCTACAGTGTATCTTGATGGCATATGTGTCTTGATGTGGATGACCTCGGTTCTGATGTGGGAACTTGGCACATGACTTTAGGCAGATCTAGGTTTATGCTTGAAGGTCAAAGCATCGCCTGGGATCAAGAATTTTCAAGCTTGGCCAGCCAGGTACCTTCTCCTCTGATAACTCTAGGAACCTCTTAAGCAAAAAGACCATGCATATGAGGCTATTTGCTTACTTCTTGGAAGGTAGAGGAAAGAAAGAAGAGTTCCTTTCTTTACATGTGTTTAATGTTTAATGCAAAAGATTCTTCTGCAGTGCTCAACAAAGACTTTTAGTCCATGACAAATACTAACATGTTTTCTGTCATTGCTTTTGGCTCCCTTAATATCTAGGATTTCTACGTTGCCTGGTATTAAAGTAATTTTGCAAATAGATTCTACAGTTCGCTATACAGTAACGATACCAAGAAAACACAACTTTACTTTTTGCTACTCCACACTTTGATTCATATTCAAACTTGGAATAAGCCTACTCATATTACTTTCTCCCTGGTGCTGTGGCAGCTGATGACTTAGTCCAAGGAACTGATATTGCTCCTAGTAAAAACAGGAGATCAGAAACAGCCAGGGAGATAGAGGACACGTAACTCTTTTTCCCCCCCATTTTGGGTACATGGTGTGTACTTGGAATGGAATCGTGGAGAGGGAGAGAATACTCTCTCTTTTTGTTTTTCTTTTGTCTGTAATGACCAATTCAGCAAGCAACATAAGACATCCCAAGATGTGATCTTAACCAAGCATTTTGTGGAGGTGAGAGGTAATTTAATTCAGTTGTTGAACTAGCTTTCTCATTCTTGTTTCCCCTTACTGTACCTTCTCCCTAATCTAGATTTGTGAGGCAGATGAAAAGTTAGCCAGTTCCTTCCACATTATGGATCGCCAGTCAGAGCTGTCTTTGCTGAGAGGGAATCAATTTCATTTTATTTGAAGCCAGAGGTGATGACTCCTCTGTCACCATGCTGGCTTCTAGTCACCAGCCTTCTTAATTTTGAAACACTTTTTTTCCTCTATATCTGATAGCCTTTCTCAGGTAGCTTGGTGAATTAGTGATTTAGGGGATTTTTAAAAATAAAAGCAAAAAATGAATACTATGGGTTAAATCAAAGCAGGTTAATGTTCAGTACTGTTAGATCACGAACATTTCAGGTCTTAGGCATCAAAGGGATAAGGTTGATGGTGCAGTCCACAAACATTTTTACACATGCACTTTTATAGACCTATTTTGACCAAGGCAAAAGGAAGAGAAGAAAAAAAAAATACAAGCAAAATTTATAAGCTTTCATAAAATGCAAACAGGTGCTGAATACCAAGAAAACCATGCAGTTATACTTACAAGCTGATTTTCCCCAAATTGCCTTGGATTATATACTAGCTCTAACAATGGCATATTGTATGCACCCTTCAGGGCTGCACTGAGTGATAGCTGTAAATTAGAATGAAGAGAAGAAAATGCTCTACAGTTTCAATATTGAGGAGAATTAGGAGCCAGATGGTAAGGCTTTTTTAGCAATACACTGGATGGTGTTACAAGCTTCTGTGGCTACTGCCCTATTATATTCCCTCTGTTAAAATGCAGTTTGGTGGAGGAACTCTTTGCTAAGAGCCATCTTGCAAATCTAGGAAAGTGAACTTCCTCTCCATGTTAACTTTCCCTTCTTGGCTGGTTTATTTTTATTTCCTGAATCCTTAACTTTTCTTCCATTCTAATTCCAAATTCAGTCAAAAGTAAATAATGTGATTTGTTGTTGTTTGAATATTTAAGGTGGTGTTTTCTTTTCTCTCTCACTTGCCCCTCTCCCCACCTGGTATCTTTCTCACATTATGAATGCATTTGAAAGTACATGAGACTGGGCATGGTTGCCGCATGTTTATTAGATGGGTTTCCATCTGGCTTTCCAAACATCCCTGGTCTAAGAACAACTCTTCCTATTATCCTGTCTCTGGAAAGACAATTCTGATGAGAACTGATGGAGGAGTAGCTCAGGTGTTCCCTTGTTCAAAACATTATGTTTGCTTTGAAGTGATCATTTTTCTACTACCTGTACTCTAGTGAGAATCTTACTGCCTACAACCTTAGGGGGCCAAGGTGGTGTGTCTGCTCAGGCATACATATAGAGAGTGAGCCACCTAGTGGTAATGGGGAGTAATTTTGGTATTTTTAGCTGAACCTTCGAAGTTGATGGACAAACTGCTAATTTTCTGTTACGTAGCAAAGGGCTGTTGGTTTTGTGAAAGTTTCCTTTCATGGTATCTTCTGCTTTTCAAATCAATTTTATAGTTACAAGTACAAATTTTATAACTTAATGCGTCATTTTTCTAACCTGATATGACTTCTTTCATCTCAGATATTTTCTTATGTGTATTCATTTAAAAAATGTTTATGTTACTTTTAATGAACTTAATATTTGATACACGTTACACATATTAAGGTGTATATACATATATATATATAATTCATAAAAAAGCAAAAAATTACACGTTTCCCGGGTATTTATATTGTATTTGGACTAGTTTATATATAAAAATAGTTTTGTATGCTTAGTTATGTTTGCAGTTGAGGGAATATTTATAGATCTGTGAAAAATAAAATAAATATATATGTATTCAAATAAAGGAATGCCTTTGTCCTATATCAAAATAGAGTTATTAGGTATCAATTCCTATGCCTTATTTTTCCTTCCTATGCTTTTTTAAGACTCTGTGTAATCAATTACCAAGACTACAACAGCCCATGCCTTATTTACTTACTTCTTTTCAGTATAGCTCTCTGTTTCCGTACTGCAGATCAGCATTGACATTGGTATAGGAGGCATATCTATTGGCTGGAAACAGCCCTTTGAAAGGGTTGTGGCTGAGGGCATGCATGCCTTTGGGAATGGGATTCTCTAAATATATACAGCAAGCGTGAAGGTACTGTGCACATGAAGGACATGGTTATTCCAGGTGGTTATTTCCAATTTAGAAGAATCGAGAGCGGGTGGAGGAGATCTAGTTAAACATGGACTTGTTTTAATTACATTTTACTCTGATCAAAAAGAAAAACAAATTTGAGAAGTTGAATGGCAGGTAATTTGGTTAATTCTTTTATTCACTATTTTATAACGGCACTATTTAGAGAACGTTTTAGCCAGTGTCAAGTGTATAGATTTGTTTTCTAGGTCTTGAATGCCATCTCCTTCCAGGCAGCCTTGTCTTATCCA
Organism: Zalophus californianus; assembly: GCF_009762305.2. NCBI lineage: Eukaryota > Metazoa > Chordata > Mammalia > Carnivora > Otariidae > Zalophus > Zalophus californianus. The sequence continues at coordinate 50,693,060 of NC_045605.1, forward strand.
TGCTCTTCCTCAACTGTAGGCATTTATGTGGGCACACAGCCAGTATAAACTAATAACTCTCTGTGTGCATTTAAAAAAATTAGCAGAAAGACATTGTTTTGAAAGTTTTTCTTCCAAATAAGTTGATAGCTTAAAGTATGAATACAAACAGAAATTAATAATTCCTGATTTAACCTCAAGAAGTTATTATATAATGCTCCACTTGTTTGAGACCTAAATGGTAAAAAGAAGTTTATATGTCTTATTCCTTGAAGTAGAATTAGGTATAATAAAATCATTATTTATTATGGCCCAGTGTTATGGGCCACTGTTTATTAAGGGCCAGCTTCTATGTCATTGTGAGGAAACATAAAAAGCTCATTAAAATAGTTTTAATATAACAGGTTAGTAATCTTGAATATTCAAACGTTTAGAAAATTCCCACTGAATGTTAGGTGTTCATGAAAATTAATAAAAAGTTTATCATTCATCTATGAACTTTCATTTGAAATTTTTCCCATGTGTATCAGTGATGGAGAGTACAATATTGATTGGAATTTAGCTTGATTTTCTTTTTTTAAAGATTTTATTTATTTATTTGACAGAGAGAGATAGCAAGAGAGGGAACACAAGCAGGGGGAGTGGGAGAGGGAGAAGCAGGCTTCCCACGGAGCTGGGAGCCCGATGTGGGGCTTGATCCGAGGATCCTGGGATCATGACCTGAGCTGAAGGCAGATGCCCAACGACTGAGCCACCCAGGTGCCCCAAATTTAGAGTGATTTTCACAAGCCAAATGTTCCTCTCCTTCTGAGTCTCTAAGCTAAAACTCAATGAGATGTGTTACTAGATGCACACAGTACTGTAATCATTTTAATATATTTCAAGAGAATGGCTGGCAAGCAACACATTTTTCACTCAAAATATAGGGAAAAAAGGAATAAAAAGCCCTTTATTTTGCATGACTTTAGGATATGAAGCATTGCAAAAAAAAAAGCAACTTCCCATTTCTCTCCCTCCCAGTCTCTCTCTTTCCCTCCCTCCATCCTTTCTTCTTTCCTTTTTCTTTTTTCCCTACCAATCCAAGGTACTTATTTAACCTCCTAGTTTTCCATTTAAGGATCTAAAAATCCCCAGTCAACATTCACTGTCTGAATTGTGATGCATTTGGTTAATTATTTTCTACAATGTCCTTTAAATGTATGTAAATTAGACTTTTGATGAACTGGAATATGTTACAGATTCTCTGCATAAATCACACCGGGTTAAAAAAATAATCAACCTGTTTAAGAAGCAGGATATTTTTGGACCTTCCTCATTTGCTTCAGAAACTGAGGACATCTCAGTGCTGCTGGCTTCAAGTATATGCCTTCAGGGTCAGGCAGCTGGCACACTTTTCAGAGGGACCTATTCCTCGGTTTCTTCCAATCTTTTTTTAAAGGATACTTATCATCTGCCTACTATGTGTCAGTTGAAGCTGTGAGTGAGCAGGTGTGGCAATATAAACTCTCCTATTTTCTTTTTAAGATTTTATTTATTTGACAGAGAGACAGCGAGAGAGGGAACACAATCAGGGGAGTGGGAGAGAGAGAAGCAGGCTTCCTGCTGAGCAGGGAGCCCGATGTGGGGCTCGATCCCAGGACCCTGGGATCATGACCCGAGCCGAAAGGCAGACGCTTAACGACTGAGCCACCCAGGCTCCCCTCTCTTATTTTCTAAGCTTGTTTTCCAAGGTACTCTTTGTGAATATATTTATATATTTCCTTTTATAATAACATTTGCTATATCATCATTATTATTTAACTAGAAGCAATAATTTAGGAAACCATCCCGCTCTTCTATGTATACAGTAATCCAAAATAAAGCATTTTTAAAGTGATTATAAATTGTCTTATTGAATACTCAATAAGTTTAGTAGGATAGTGCCTAATCATTCTAAATAAAATATGTCATTTAGAACAACTTAGTTTGGCATACTGTGACCACAGAGATTGTTAGACCATTTTTTCATGTTACTTTTCAAATACTTATCAACAGTGACTATATCATATATTCATGATTTTCTTTAATTTTAAGCTGAAAATTTCTAGTCCCTAATTCCTCATAATAACTCAAGTTTTTTTGTTTTGTTTTGTTTCTTATCCCCCACTATTCTCGCTGTTTTTTGGAATCCCTTACTGTTGTCCTGTGTAACAACAATGAAAAAAAAAACAATATTTCCTTTTTTTAAAAAAAGTTTTATTTTTTTGCTTTAAGTTTTTATTTAAATTCTAGTTAGTTAACATACAGTGTAATATTAGTTTCAGGGATAGAATTTAGTGATACATCATTTACAAATATCACCCAGTGCTCATCACAAGTACAGTCCTTAATCCCCATCACCCATTTAGCCCATTCCCCTTCCCACCTCCCCTCCAGCAACCCTCAGTTTGTTTTGTTTCTTAAATTCCACATATGGGTGAAATCATATGGTGTTTGTCTTTCTCTGACTTTTTTCACTTAGCGTAATATACTAGCTCCATGTGCATTGTTGCAAATGGAAAAATTTCATTCTTTTTATGGCTGAGTAGTATTCCGTTGTATATATACTACATCTTCTTTATTCATCAGTCAATGGACATTTGGGCTCTTCCATAGTTTGACTGTTGTGGACAATGGCACTATAAACATTGGGGTGCATGTGTCCCTTAAAAATACTATTTTTGTAACCTTTGGGTAAATCCTAGTAATGCAGTTGCTGGGTCGTAGGGTAGATATTTTTTACTTTTTGAGGAACCTCCATACTGTTTTCCAGAGTTGGCTGCACCAGTTTGCATTCCCACCATCAGTGTAAGAGGGTTCCCCTTTCTCCACATCCTTGCCAACATCTTTTGTTTCCTGTGTTGTTAATTTTAGCCATTTCTGCCAAGTGTGAGGTGGTATCTCATTGTGGTTTTGATTTGTATTTCCCTGATGATGAGTGATGTTGAATATCTTTTCATATATCTGTTAGCTATCTGTCTGTCTTCTTTGGAAAATGTCTGTTCATATCTTCTGCCCATTTCTTAACTGGATTATTTGTTTTTGGGGTGTTGAATTTGAGAAGTTCTTTATAGATTTTGGATACTAACCCTTTATCAGATAGGTCATTTGCAAATATCTTCTCCCATTTTGTAGGCTGCCTTTTAGTTTTGTTGACTGTTTCTTTTGCTGAGCAGAAGCTTTTTATCTTGATGAAGTCCCAGTAGTTTATTTTTGCTTTTGTTTTCCTTTCTTCTGGAGACATAACTAATAAGAAGTTGATGTGACCTATGTCAAAGAGGTTGATGCCTGTTGTCTCCTCTAGGATTTTGATGGTTTTCTATCTCACATTTAAGTCTCCCATGCATTTTTAATTTATTTTTGTGGCTGGTGAAAGAAAGTGGCCCAGTTTCATTATTCTGCATGTTGCTGTCCAGTTTTCCCAGCACCATTTATTGAAGAGACTTGTTTCCATTGGATATTCTTTTCTGCTTTGTGGAAGATTAGTTGACCATAGAGTTGTGGGTCCATTTCTGGGTTTTCTATTCTGTTCCATTGATCTGTGTGTCTGTTTTTGCACCAGTACCATACTGTCTTGATGATTACAGCTTTGTAATATAGCTTGAAGTCTGGAACTGTGATGCCTCCAGCTTTGCTTTTCTTTTTCACAATTGCTTTGGCCACTCGGGATCTTTTGTGGTTCCATACAGATTTTAGGATTGTTTGTTCGAGTTCTGTGAAAAATATTTCCAGTGGAAAAAGGAGAATAAAATGCCCAATGCTGTTTCATATTCTAGGGATTTTGCTTTACAGTGATTGGATATAAAACGTATCAACAGGCCAATTAACAAAAACCTAATAACAGTCTTGACTTGAGGAGATTTTGTGTTAACAGCTTTCTTAGTTTACTAAGTGGTAAACTAGATATTCTCTTTGATTCAAAGGATCTGATGTAGGGTACCTATGGAAGTACCAAGTCTTTTGCTCAGGGCTTAAGAAATAAAGTTACTCAGCTAAGGAGAACCAGGAAATGCCACACCAACTTACATACCCACCAATTTTGCCTGTGTCTCCATCTTAAGACTCTAGGGTAGTGTCATTCTTGCCCACAGGGATGAGAATCTCACATTGTCTTTTTTTCTGATTTCACTGACCACCTGGCCTCATTATGCAGGTCATCTTATGATTACCACACAGTTCACATTTGTAGTAAAATGTGACTGATGTGCCTCAGATCATTTGGACTACTCGTTTGGTTTCTGCTAACTTGGGTACATCCTTCAACTACAGCTTTGGGTTGAAAAAACAAACAAAAAACAAAAAAATCCCAAAACCTACTGAGAAGACCATGAAAAAGACATACTCTCCTACCTAAAAAGACACATTAGCCACTCTCATTTACTGCTTAAAAAGATATGGAGGTGAAAGAAAAGAAAAGATTTAAGTAACAATTACAATCTTGCCTTTGTTAACATCTCTGAAAAAAATCACTTTTCAACTTTTAAAATCCTTTTTATATTTTCTAGCCTCTATGACTACGAGGCTAATAAGAGTAACTTTCCATGCATATAGCTATTTACTGTATATGAAACTTGTATGAACATTTTGTGTGTTGTGTCTCCTTTGCTCTGTAAACTTCTTAAGAGCAATTTCACATAGATCAGTGTTACCAGAATCTTTACAATGATAGAAATGGCCTGACATGCCTTTTTTTTTTTTTTTTTAATAACAGCCTTCCTGGTAACCTCCCTTGGAGATTATTTTCATTCAGCATTTATGGCATGGTACACAAGAATTAGCATTTTTATCTCATAATTCTTAAACAAGATCACAGAAGATGGCAAGCGCTTTGTGTGTTCCACTCTCCCTTGCACATAGTAGCACTTGAGTTTTTTAAATTAACTAAATTTCACATTATTAGATCATTCGTACTGAGATCTTTTAAAGCCTTGCATCTGTGATCTGACCTGATTAGTCTCTCTGTCCTGTGTCGTCAATGAATTTAATAAATGAGTCTTCTGTGTCTTCTGCATTTGCATCTATGATGTTGAACAGGACAGAATTTACCAACTTGCCAGAAAACTCCCTCTAATTTGGCACTGAAGCAATAATTCACATTAATTGTCATCTGTGCTTGAAATACAAAGCCATCTAACTGTTGTTAGATGTTAGCACTCTCTGTTCTACATGCTTTCATTCTATTGCTAAGGATCTCAGTTGAGACTTCATCAAATCTTCACTGAAATTACTATTTCTTAAAATAACTCCTGAGCAAAGTGATCCAATTAAAAGAAAGTTTTGTAAACTTTATAAACTTATATAGGTTTCTAATAATCACATTTTTTTGAAATCTTGATAAGCTATGTATAATAATCCATTATAAAAATTTTGTTGTGGGGTGGGTGATAAACTTACAAGTTCATTTTTCCTCATCATCAGTCTTTAGGAAACCCTCCTATTCTCTGGAATGTTTGAATAATTATCACACCTGATAAGCACCTTTGCTCAGGTGTGTATTCTGTAATTACATTCCTACTTCTTGTTGGTTTCCGTCCTTGCTGGCCTACATTTGTGTTACCCTTTACAGTATAAATGGGTACTTTTGTTCTTAGAAGTAAAAATTTGTTAGGTTATTTGGCTTCTCTCAGTTTTTATTAAAAACTGTATCATTGGCCCAAGGCAGTTAACCTCTCTCTTCAATATTCTTGTTTTTATTGCAAACATGCTTATTTTATTTTATTATTTTCAGCATTTTAAAGGATCTCAGCTCTGTCTAGATTTTAGCATTGATGAAAAAATTTTATAGGTAATTTTATCTTGTTTAAATGATTTTTTTTATTCGAAGATCTGCATGAGTACTAAAAAATTGGACTTATGCCATCTATCATAAGTCCTTCAAGCATTTGACCTGATATTCAGTCAAGATCACAGGATAAATAGCTTTGGGAAGGCTTGATGTGATTAGTGTGTTCGATGAATATATTATTTTATGCAAATTTGGGGGATGTCAGCGGTGTGTCCTGTTCCCCCACCCCAAACCAGCCTCGGGTCTTGAGTTCAGCAAAGAATGCAGAGACAAACTCTCAAGTAAGCAAGAGTTTCATAGCAGGTGAAGTGAAAGTTCATTGTCCTTGTGGAAAAGCAGGAAGGCCCAGAGGCGGCAAGTGCCCTGGGGTCAGGGTTGTTGTCCCTCTTCAGAGTTGTAGGAGTTATGGGTCATAGCTAGGGTGTCTCTGACAGGGGTTGCCTCCAGTCATCTCAGGGTTTCTGCCTAGAGGTCGGGAGGGGGAGTTTTTGGCCCTATATGATCCTTATCAGAACTGTCATGGCACCATCCCCCCCAAGGGGTGTCAAAATCGTAGTGTAAATGTATTACATTAAGCTATAGGTTACTGTAGGGCAGTGGTTATAGGGAAGAGCATGTGTGTGCCTGGGTTTTTCCCAGATGTCTGAAACTTGGTTTTTTGGCCCTTCCTAGCAGTCAGGGAACAGTCCTGTTCCTTGCTCATGTCTGGCTAACTGCCTTCCCTATCATTGCTAGAGCAGTAAATTCAAAACTTGACTCTTGTTTACCTCTGACATTTTGCATTTGGGAGTGCATTTAAGAAGACATCTTGAGACATAATCAGAACTGGACAGGAAAAAAAAAAGCATTGAAAGGATAAATCATAATTACCCATGAAAGAATAAAAATCACGGTATATTGCCAATAAGTAAAATCAATTTTGTGAGTTTTTGTTTTTGTTTGAAATAAAATCATCTGAGTGAGAGGCAGCTTGTGTTTAGATTAATTTTTTTAAAAGCAACTAGAAACACTGGTTATGAATTACAGGATTCTAGAAGGATAAAGATAATATACGACAAGTGAATTTTATAGTCAATGCTGTATACTGGGTTGATTCTAAAAAATATATTATTATATTTCTCCCTGTGGCTGTTTTTGGGGGATCTTTTTTAGGTTGATGAATATTTGATTTGTTTTTAGTTGTATTTTCAGTTTGCTATGGGGAAGGAAGACACAGAATGTGGGGTGGGGAAGTATCAAGGGATTTTGAGTAACTCTTACTTAAACGTCAAGATTGGATGTATGACTGTGTAAAAACAAACCTTTTTCTCTAAATCTGTCTCTTAGTATTTTTGTCTCAGGCAACACAACTCAAAACAACATAGTAAAACGATCAGCTTAAAATTTTTCTCTAAGCTGTGGGAAAGGCTTGGTACTTTTTAGGGAATGTTGAAAGGCCACCAATATCCTGATTTTGGTGGCCTCAGACATACTTTTCTCCTCTAATTGTCTAAGAGAATCTTAATTGGGAGACTTCATTTAAGGACTGAAAAGCAAAAAGACACAAATGGTTCTGTATAATTCCAGCATAAGGCCTATTGCAAATGAGCAGAGGGTCAGCATGTGAGAGAAATGTCTCATGCTTTCTTTCATTCTCATTGTCTCTAGGTTGTGCATAATTTAAATCTCTTGCTTGGCTAAACTTTTATAGGGGAAAACATTGAAGAAAATAGGTGAGAGTTAAAAAAAAACCTACAAAATAACAAAAGTTTAGAGACTGACTCTCAGATTGTGACTCGAGAACTTAGTGTTTGAATTGTCTCTCTGCAGGAGGAGAGTGAATTAAGATCCAGGGTCAACTTCAGGTGTATTATGGATGGTCAGAATAAAGTGCTCACACAACATTGAGTCACAAGATGTGGAGTACTGAGCTAATACAACATCTGAAAGTCTACAAGTTACTCCTATGACTGTCTCACACAACTTTGGTACTCAAGTTACCACTTTTCATTAAAAAAAAGATGCCTGCAAGAATATAGAGTGGTGTCTCACCTTCCATTTCTTTCCAGTTTACTACATCTTTCCTTTTCTCTATCACTGTAGTTGCCAAGCAGATGCCCGATGACTAGTCAAATGTGGCAGTGCTGTCAGAAATCAGCACAGGGAGGCCTGGTGTTTTTGTTTAGTTTTAACTTTACCTTGATATGGTAGCTTCTGTGTTAGCATTTCATGAGCATTTTCTATTTTCACCCTCAAACCGATGCCATGAAATTGGGTCTATCTATGCTTATTCCCCTTTCAGGAATGAAGAAATTGAGGCCCTGGGAAGTTCCAAAAAGGTCACAACAGTCCTAACTAGAAGACCTTAGCTTTATTGATAATTGGTAATAGATCTAGAACCAGAGTGTAGATACTCCTTTATCCTTTGATCTAGTCTCAGAACACTATTGCCTCGTTAGTGAACTAAAGCTCATACTACAGCAAGTGCAGCTAAGTGAATGCACACTTCTGAAGTACTTCTAGATCTTTCTCCTAGGGCCTATGAGAGGTAGTTGAGGATGGTGTTTAAATTAAAGACCTGGTGTATAACATGCTTCTGTGCACCAGCTGGGTGATTGTAAGTAAGTTACTCAACCTGTGTGTATGTGTTAGCTTTCTGATTTGTAAAAAGGGATGATAGTATTTTCCTTATGAAGTTGGAGTGAGGATTAAATGTGTTCATATGTGTATATAAAGCACTTAGAACATTACTTGACATATAGTGAGCACTTCCTAAGTGTTAGATAGAACTTTCTTGTTTCCATCTCAATAACTGGGGGAAAAAAACTCACAGCTGCCAGTTTTTCCTTATTTCCTGTTCTGTTTCATATAATCCTTTATTCTGTAGAACACATGATATCAGCATGTGTTTTCCTGTTGTGCATGGGATGTTAGGACTATAGAGAAGACTACAGCATGGTCCCTGAGCTGAGGAGGTTGGACAAGTGACTAAATACTGGAAAAGGGATATAGCAGGTGCTATGACAGAGCAGTGGATGCAAGATACCATAGTACTAAGTATCCATTCTGCTGGAAGAAGGCTTAACAAAGGTTACAAATGTTGAGGTAGGTTTTGAAGGAGAAATTTACAAGGCCAAAAAAAAAGGGTGAAAACTGTCCCAGACCCTATGACCAACACAACATTTACAGTGATATGAGAACAAATAGCTTTTTGTTTTTGAAACTAAGTAGAGAATGAATACAGGGCAAATGTGGAGAAGAGCAAGGGTATGATATTGTAAGAGGTGGGCAAGTGCCAGATGTGGAGAAATTCTATCCCATACTAAGAAGCTTTAGAGAATTTTTAAGCCAGACGGACATGCTCCTCAAAGATATCTCAGAGCAATAATGGACTGTGACACCATTAATTGCAAGGGTGGCAAAGATGCCAATCTTCCAAAAATGTATCATCTTCCTGCAATTAAAAATAATTGCATTTCTTCTTGCTGGAAAAAGGAACATATTATTATTTCTTCTCCCTATGGGTAAAGTTGTGATTCTCTATGTAAACTCCTAGGGATTCTCTATGGGGAAAGGGGCATTATGGGAAGAATAACTTTGAACTGACAAAGAATAAAGTTCATCCAAGGGAGTGTTACAAAATTCATCATTATGATTACTTGGAACCAGTCTGTGCAAGTGATAAATTATTCTATCCTTTCTCAATAGTAAATTATACTAATAACATTCCAACTTTATTTAGATTCTAAAAATTGGTTCACTGAATTGTGGTGCATAGTACTTTCCATGGATATCTTTCTCTCTGTGGCATGATGTTTTTAAACAAATATTATTAAAATTAGATCAAATAATATATGAAATATCTTTTAGAAAACCTAGATGACTTGAGGCTGAAAAAATAATAGAATAAAAAAATATTCCATGTTTTATTCTCTATATTGGCTAAGAATTCTTGTTTCTCTGAGACGTGGTGATGTCTAGGTTGACGCGTATTTATTGGATTATCAAATTGTCTAACTTGCTTGCCGCTATGTATGAAGGATTGCATGTCTACATTCTTCTTCCTCTCTCTTTCTCTGTCTCTCTTTCTTGTTCTCCCTTCTTTACCATTCCTCTTTTTTCTTTTTTCCTAAAAAGCAAAATGATCTAATTGAGTTAGAAAAAACTTTAAACTCAGAATATGACCTGGCTCTGAATCCTGGATCCCTCATTGACTTGATGTGTGACTTTGAAAAGTCACTGAAGGGTTTCTGTTTTCCATTTTCTTACATACAAAATACAGGTAATATTTATGTCATAAGTTTTCTCTAAAAAAGAAATGAGCCTGTTGCTCCCCCTGTTTGTCCTTGCTCTTTCCCTCTCTCCCCCCTCTCTGTGTCAAATAAATAAAAAAAAAAACCTTAAAAAAAAAAGAAATGAAATAGTCTATTAGTATAATTAATTACCTACCTGAAATATCAGAAATATTCAAACATTTATTGTCCCTGGATCCTAACTATGGTTTGCTTAAAATATCCAGTGATTATTGTAACTATTCATAACTTATATTACCTTAGAAATTCTCAATTGAATTATCATAGACTTGGTTACTAAAATGAATTGATGAATTCTATATGTGCTTAGGTTAAAAGAAAAAGCAGTTTCATCACAAAAAGCAGTTTCATCAGGTTATGTTTTCCTGATAACTTAAACTGTGAATTCCTTCAGACATGGATGTTATCTTACTCATCTTTAGATTCTTGAGGTGTGGCACCTTGACCAGACACATAGCAAGTGCAAAATGTATGTTGAATGATTTTTTTAATTAGCATTCATGAGCAGAGTCTATTTAGTCTTATTAAATCATACAGTATCTAAGCATGCTGTTCACTTCAGTGATTGAACATCAAAAAGTTGATTTATTTATAAATTATATTTTGCCACCACAGCAAAGTGATACAGGTTAACTATGTTATCTCTTTCAATGTTTTTATGAGAAATTAAGGGAGCTACATATAGTAATGCTTCATAAGTATTAGAAAACTGTATTTTTGTTCTGTTTTATTTGTTGTTGTTATGTTTTATATTATTTCCAGGCATTGAGACCAGACCTGCTGTCAGCTGTAGCAAGGTTATGTAAGATTCAGCTGTGTATATAGACCTGCAACCAACTTTCTGGTTCATGGTATAATGAGAAATCAAGATATGATGGAATGGATTGAACATGACTCATTTCCAGATAATTTTAAGTTGAAAGCTAATCCTAGAAGTTCCAAAAATGTCTCTAGGCAGTGACATAGTAAATGGATTCCTACATGAATGTTTTAAAGCTACATCCAGATTGCTCAATGAAGTGCACAGAATCATGCACATAGAGGAACTAATTTGTCTTACCTCCACTCCACAAATCTTTTGATATAGTTCAACAAGTATTTTTAAATCACCTGCTACATGAAGATTCAGTATGTTTTTATTTTCTCACAAGCTGACTGGAGACAATTTATTTCTCTTATCTGTGCTTCAGATTTTGTATCAACAAATAAATGGCATAAATGAATTGTGAAGATTTTTCCCAGCTCTAATGTCCCAGTATCTCAAGCCTGTGATTGACCCCATTACTTTGATAATATGTTATTTTTATTCTAAATTTTTTTAACTTTGAATTTTGGGGGAGACAATGTCTCTCATTTTTATGCCTCCTAATCATTGTCTAAGTTAAAGTCTAATAGCCTCCTCTAATATATCCAATTTCTCAATATTCAGTTCCTGACACTTTCTCACATGTCATTGTCATGGTTATATTCTTATCTACATAAGTACTAGAAAAGTACCTGAAGCTAATTGACTATGAGCTAAGCTATTTTAGGAAATAACTTACATAACCAGAAAATACTGATGTTAGGGACACTTTACAGATAATCTAGTTTACTGGGTCTCAGGTTTTAGTGTGCATTAGATATACATAGAAGTCTTGCTCAAATATAGATTGCTGGACCCCACTCCCAAATCTTCCACTTCAGTTGGTCCAGGTGGGACCCAATAATTTGCATTTTTAACATGTTTTCAAAGGATGATGGGGATGATGGTCTGGAGCCACGCCTTAAGAACCACTTCTCTAGGTCAACTCCTATACTAGGGAGAGGTGGTGGTGTTACACAGCAAATTAGTACCAACTGAGTTCCAAAATATTGTTATGACACAATACCTAGTCCTATGTTCTCTTCCATTAAATCAGTGTTTCCGATAGTATGTTCTGTGGAACATTACATATATCAGACAGAAAGTATGCATTCAAGTAAATAACTGTTATTTATTTTGTTTATTTGCAATTGCATTTGTTCAGAATACCTTTTTCTTCACTTCTAAATATTATGATTAATACAGCCTTTAGCAAGTCTTTAATCACTAATTTTTATAAATGTATCCTTAGGTAATTTTCATTTTACTTTCGTTGTTTTATAATCCATTCCATTGGTATGCTTTCAGATTGATTTTAATTGCCCTTGTCCCTTACCAGAACTTCTCTCTTATTGTTAAAGCTGTAGTCATAAGCTACTGAAGCTCATCAGTTTCTGAGATTACTCAATTTTCAACACAATAGTATGTATTTTCCTCCAAGGTCCTGACATCTGGTTAATATATGAAATTATTGTCCACAGGTAGGCTTCCTTTTGGCAGAAGGAAAATAAGATTGCAAATTAGTTCTTTTTTAAAAAGATTTTCTATATCTGGGTCTTAATACCGTCAGTCAAGAAAGATGCTATGTGAATATCAATCAAAGGACTGAAAAAATGATTAGTGTGCTATGCCAAAAGATAAGACAATTTAAAACAGATAGAGCTATACTAGGACAAGTGCTTTTCTATTTATCTTTCAGCAAATTAGCCCTTGTTCTCGGACAAAAAGGGAAAACAAACTATGAATGACTCAGAAATGATGCAGTAGCTCTGCTAGAATACGTAAATCTGTATGGGGAGTAGACAAATAGCTCTACATTTTTCCAAGGTAGAAAGAAGAAAAGGAAGCATGCAGAATTTGATCAAGCCAGGGAGAAAAATTCTTGCATCATTTGCACAGGCTAAGCTGGGTAATGGAAAACATGCAACTTTTGCCGGAAAAGAGACCAATGCATGAATGGTTTCCCAATTTATGTGGCTATGACGTAGGGCATTTTTTTCAATCTCTTAGAATCTTAGTTTTCTCATCTGTAAAAAAGGATGTGAATGACACTTGTTTTTGCGAGGTTATAGTAAGGATAGCTTCTCTGAATGTGAGAGGGCACCTGTCTCTTCTTATTTTGGGTACTCCTAACACTAGTCAGAGCAAAGAATGCAGGAAACTAAGCCACTTTATCCTTCAACTTTATCCCACAGAGATAGCTGTATCACCTTAAGATGGATAGCCACACTAAAATGCTGATGGGTGCTTTGCTTTATACCTTCAAAGGTATTATATCATTTTTTAAAAAAAGAGTCTCATAATTAACCCAAAACTCTGTCACCGATTTTAGGAAAATAATGTCTATTTTGTAATAATCAGGTCACTTAAATATAGTTTTATTTCTTCCATCTGAAGTTTGGGTTGTCTCAACTGATAAGTAGATGATCTAGCAAATATAAAATATGTTCGATCAAAGGAAAATATGAAACATCATGATAGAATTTGATATCCGATGGGATTATATAGCTTTTCAAAAAACCACCTTTAAGGTAAGATGGTCCTTAATGTTTTTTCACTCTGTTCTCTTGCCTCTTAGATTCTTCTCTTGTTAACTTTAATGATCCTTGGTAGCAGATCAGAACAAGTAGCTCTGGTTGATTGATTTAGTTCTATACAGGTTTATTACAGAACATTCACTCTGTTTACAAAGGATGGGATCTTGACCCTACTCCTCAGGCGTGTGCACTAGAGCTCTAGGACATCTTTGTGATGTCTGTGGCCTGCCCACACAACTACTTGACTCTAGCATATGGACATCTTTGTTGGCAACTTGGTCTCATCACACACCCACACACTTCCTCTGAACAGTACTCCAGGACTAACTCAGAATGGCTATGTGCCTATTTATTTCTAAAATGTTTCAAGTCTAAACATCGTAGGAAGAAGATATGGGAATAATGTCACACTGTGAGAAAAACACAATTGCTCTGAAACCTGAGAGTTTTTGGAATCAGGAACTAGGCTGTGTGTGGACTCAACATGAAAGTTCTGTGATATAAATTGGATCATGTGACCATTCACTTCAAATCCTTCAATGATATGCCATTGATTTCAGGAGGAAGCTGGAGTTCTTTCGTGTTTCTCGATCTCATCTGGTCTGGGCTCTCTTGTCTTTCACATATAACCACTTTCCCTGAGTAATTGTGTTCCAACAGTAGGAATTTGCCCACATTTTCTCACAGGCCATGGTTTTTGGCCTCCGATTCTGTTATGGCACATGTTTCCTGCTATGCTTCAGTTTTTCCATTAGGCTTTGCTCAAATGTCACCAATTCTTAGAAGTATTCTTTGACTATTCTTTGATTTACCTGTATTAGGTAGTCCTCTCTCCTCATTTCTTTCACAGTACGTAGTAGCATCACCTGTCCTTGTCTCTTTACCTGGAATCCTTTTCCAGTAGTATGTGAATTCTGTGTCCCATTCATCTCTATGTCCCTGGAGTCTATCACAGTATCTTGTACATAGGAAGTGCTCAAAAATGTTCAAAAGGAGAAAATGCCTTCACTCATCCAACATTAAGAATATTTCTTATTGTAAAAAGCCACTCTTATGTCTTTTAATTTTTGTAATGTAATTTTTGAGAATGCCCTCCCTTACTCCCCGACATCATTACTCCAAATTCAAAGTCACAGTCATTATTAGATAATTGTATATTGAGAAGGCATAGCCACCGTTACAGTCTAGCCTTACCATTAGATACTCTATTACTGAATAGGTGTGCTAAGGACCAGCAACATAATTATTCTTTTAGGAAATTATATCTGTTATTTCAAGAAAAAAATTAGTTATGGGAAAGGTGAGAATAGTGATTGACTTTCTTTCACATATAGCATAGTTTCATATTATTTTTTTAAATATGTATGTAAGGAAACATCATACTAATTTTAATGCTTATGGCTTCTAGGGGGCCTAACACAGCCCCAGTTTATGAAATTGAACTAATTATTCACTTTTCTGTGCCTCAGTTTGATCTTATTTAGAAAATGAGTATGCAAAACCCAATTCTCAGGGAATTTGTGAAAAGTGAATGAAATAAAGTGTATGAACAAACATCGAGCAGTTGCTGGCATATATTATTAAATATTTTATAAGTGCTACCATTGATTACTGTCCAATTGACGTCTGCCTTTACTTCTGAGAATTAAAGTTTCAGTCATAAAAATAAGATTGCTTTCATGCATTCATATGTAATGATGACCAGATGAACACATTTGTTGAAGCTGTATTTCAACACATTGACAGTGACCTTTAAGTACTGTGTATAAATGTGAATGAATTTATGTGCATGCACATATACAATAGTCATAATATTGCATTGGGATTTTCTTAAAGTAGACTTTAATCCAAGGTGATTGCTTGCTTATTACGTTTGTTTTTCTAAGTGACATTGTATAGATAATGAAGCAAACTTATGGTTGAAAAATACTATCCCTCCTCCCCAAGGTAGTCCAGTTTATTCCCCTTGCTTCTAAGAATTTTTTGCTTTGAATTTTAAGCATTTAAATATAAAGCTATTTTTTCCATTTTTTTATGTTATGTTAATCACCGTACATTACATCATTAGTTTTTGATGTAGTGTTCCATGATTCATTGTTTGCGTATAACACCAGTGCTCCATTCAGTACGTGACCTCTTTAATACCCATCACCAGGCCAACCCATCCCCCCACCCCTCTCCCCTCTAGAACCCTCAGTTTGTTTCTCAGAGTCCATAGTCTCTCGTGGTTCATCTCCCCCTCCGATTTCCCCCCCTTCATTTTTCCCTTCCTATCTTTTTTTTTTAAACATATAATGTATTATTTGTTTCAGAGGTACAGGTCTGTGATTCAACAGTCTTACACAATTCACAGCGCTCACCATAGCACATACCCTCCCCAATGTCTATCACCCAGCCACCCCATCCCTCCCACCCCCCACCACTCCAGCAACCCTCAGTTTGTTTCCTGAGATTAAGAATTCCTCATATCAGTGAGGTCATATGATACATGTCTTTCAAAAGGAATGAAATCTTGCCATTTGCAACGACGTGGATGGAACTGGAGGGTATTATGCTGAACTATATAAGTCAGAGAAAGACATGTATAAAGCTATATGGTAAGTGCTGTGAATTGTATAAGACTGTTGAATCACAGACCTGTACCTCTGAAACAAATAATACATTATATGTTAAAAAAAAAAAGAAGAAGAAGATAGCAGGAGGAGAAGAATGAAGGGGGGGAAGTCGGAGGGGGAGACAAACCATGAGAGACTATGGACTCTGAAAAACAAACTGAGGGTTCTAGAGGGGAGGGGGGTGGGGGATGGGTTAGCCCGGTGATGGGTATTAAAGAGGGCACGTTCTGCATGGAGCACTGGGTGTTATACACAAACGATGAATCATGGAACACTACATCAAAAGCTAATGATGTAATACATGGTGATTAACATAACATAATAATAAAAATAACTAAAAATAAAAAATAAAATTAATTAAATTAAAAAAATAAAAATAGCTAATAATACCAGCCTTTAGGAATAATCAAATCAGATATTGGTTTATTGATGTTTAATCTTTTAATCTTTTCCTAAGTATTTGTGTTTAACCGATAGATATAATTTAATATAATGCCCTTATTTACTTAAATACTATTTCATATCTTTAAATGCTCTCATTCTTTGCTAGGTTTATTTTAATGTTCTTGGACTATTTTAGTGATAATTTCTCTGCTTATGTAAGCTCCACCCTACTTTCTTCCACTTTGCCCCTTGCTCTGCAAGACTAGGTTAATTCCTCCAATCATGCGCTTCAAAGTACTCACCCCAATTTAAATTATATATTATGTCACGCTACTGCTGTGATTATAGGGGAAGTTTCAGTTATTTATGTAGTTATCTGTTTAATGTTTCTCTCTCTCACTAGACTGTAAGATCCAGAATACCTGGGACTATTCCTGTCATCTTTGTCATTGTATCTACAAGGCATAGGATAGTAACTTGCTACTTGCTATAGGTTCTTTATAAATGATTGGAAATATTTTTTCATTCTAGGCGTGCTTTACCCAAACTTCTGTGTATTTTAATGAAAATACATTATGATATCTCAGGCTCATTTAGAAGAGAGACAGAGTAGTCCCACCTGGCCTCTATTAATAGAGAGAACTGAGGGGAGGGTGGCCAAAATATAATACGGTGTCTGCCCTCAGTTGGTCCTCCAGGCCCAGTCTCTAAAACTGACATCTGAAATCTGAGATAAAAGTAACAGTGTAAAAGATAGAGCTGTTTCACTAGAATCTGGCCTATAAGAACCTGGTAGGATTGGTGCCGATAACAAGCTGAGAACGAAGAGGACAGATTTTTAGGAAAGAGCCCTTCCTATGAATATCAGGGCTCTCAGCCCTGAGCTTTAGCAGCAATTTCCACACTTGAAGTATTTAACCCTGTAGGACTTATTTATTTACTTACTTTTCTGGCATAGACAACAAAGGTAACTTTGGTGGATTATTAAATAGTGATAAGCAAATTAGTTCTGGAACGTGTGTGAGACTCTACCCTATTGGTCATCATACATATTTAAAAGAAATACAGGGCCTGAAACTTCCATGAAATGAGTGAGAATTCAGGAAATTCTATTTGTAATTCCTAATATGACCTTATTTTTTATTTTCCTCATACTGTGAGTTATGAACTATAAGTTATATCAAAAAATCATAAAATATCTCTTCCTTGTAAGATTGGGTGAAATCAACAGCCTCATATATTTAAAACCAAGTATGGTTCTTGTCCTGTGAAAAAGTTATACTTGACTTGCAGAGATGAGCTGAACTGGGTAGCATAAGTTCTACTGATTAACTCTGTGGATTTGGGAGACTTTCAAGTCCAGTTTATTCATCTATAAAGTGTATACTATCACTTTTGTGTGAGAGGTTTTTCTGCAGCACAAATGAGGCACAACTTCTTAACTGTTTAGCAGTGTAAGACTAAGAGTTTACTCTTATTGGAAGCAATCACTTATTTGCAAGTTGATCCTGTTGCTTTATCCTTGGGGGAGCTGCAGTTAATTTTAGTATCATTTTACATTCATACTGATATTAATTATAAGAGTAAAAGAAGTTTATGATTAAAATGAAATGGTTGGGCTCCCTTGATCTTATGAGAAGACAAATTCATTGCTCTGATTTGACTATTTTTGTTGTACTCAAGTGAGCACACTTTCAGTGTTTGCATTGTTTTTTAAAGTTTTGTGCAGATTAAAAGAAAGCTCTTCCTAAGATATATTTTTTAAAGACTTTACTTATTTATTTAGAGAGAGTGAGAGAGAGAGAGAGAGTGGGGGCAGGGGCAAAGGCGGAGAGAGAGGGACAAGCAGACTCCTTGCAGAGTGTGGAGCACAGCTCTGGGCTCTATCTCAGGACTCTGAGATCAGGACCTGAACTAAAATCAAGAGTTGGCCACTTAACCAAGTGAACCACCCAGGTGCCCCTTCCTAAGCTATTTATTTTAACATAGCTGCTTTGTCATTAGGTAACTCTTAGGGTAAAAATTATCTTTACAAATTTTCCTATTCAGAAAGTGGATTCTGGTGATATTAAGTTGAATTCAGTGAAACTTCTGATTGGAGTATGATGCTTTGCATTTCCCCAAATGTGTCTGAAAAGAGTGAGGGCCACAGAAGTGGAATGTGGTCAGTAAATAATGCTACAAGGAAAACATTTCATTTGGAGGATTTGAAGTACTTACTGGTCATCAGTTTACTGGTCTGTAGCAATCCCTTTTGCAGGCACTTTGGGTTATGTTGTTTTTGTTCCACACTCTTGTCTATGGGTCCTTCTTCTCTAGAGCTCAAAAAAAGAAACAGTTGTTTTGTTTTGTTTTAAAGATTTTATTTATTTGACAGAGAGGGCACAAGCAGAGGGAGAGAGAGGGAGAAGCAGGCTCCCTGCTGAGCAAGGAGCCCAATGTGGGGACTCGATCCCAGGGTCCTGGGATTGTGACCCGGGCCGAAGGCAGCTGCTTAACCGACTGAGCCACCCAGGCATCCCAAGAAACAGTTGTTTTGTAGCTGAGTTGGTATTTATCCTTGCCCCATCTACTTTTATTGTATTTTTTAGAGAGCAAATCCTAGCAATAGCATCATAGTAATAGTGCTGGGGTTAGGGAGCATGTTTATCTCTGGTACATGGCCTCAGTTGCTCAATAGTCTGTCTTACTAAAATTTTCTCAGTCTTTTAGTTAGTATATAACACACATGTTCTTAACTTTGAGATATTCACATAGGACTATGACAGGACCCTCGAATCCTCTCATACAACCATCTACCTGTTAAGTCTGCCCAGAGCTCTGTGTCTAGCCTCGGTGCAAAAGGTCAAGGATTCATTATACTTCACAATCATCAGGGCAATAAAAGAAGCAAATTACCAAATTTTAAACTCCCAGATGAAGAGATCTGGTTTTGAAGCATTGAGGTAAGAATTTTAAATCATTGCAAGTGCTGGATTTGCTTATTGGACAGACATTTGTTCAGACCTAGTGTATGGCATACTCCAGATTGATTGTAGAAGGCAATGCTTGATTCAGAGCCTCCCTATTCTTATTTTTTAGTTACAATAGTCAAAAGCATTTTAGGATGTTTACATATGCCATATGCTCCAATAATTTAGTGACATGTCTTATTCTGAAAAACATCATGCTTTGAACATTTCCTGCATCAAAGCCTTTGTTTCTATCGATCCTTTAGCTTGGATTTCCAAATATTCTGTATTTCCTTTTATGGCCCTAGTCACCTACACACACACACACACACACACACACACACACACACACACACACACACAGAGGCATGCCCACATGTACATGAATACATGTCCTTTCTGTAAGCAAAGAATATTGTGTGTTCAAGAATCAGCTTAGTTACTCCTTCTCCATTTAGCTTCTCTTGATCCGTACAGACTTATAAGGATCAAATGCCATATTTATAGAACTGGCTTATAATAGGTATTGACTTATTTGTTCTTATTCATTTTTGTATATTTTAAGAAGTATTTTGTAGTATTTTGAAAAGTATTTTGTAGTATTATAAGCACTTGATAATTATTTTCTGATTTTCTTTCATGAGTAGATATAAAATGATCCTAATGAATGTGGTAGTGACACATAGCTCTAATGTTCATTACACTTTTTTATAATATGGATATAAGTGATAATATCAATTTTGAATTCTGCTTGATGTTTTTGATGGAGGTATATTTGAGTGTACATAAAAAAAGATAATCCACATTACCCACCCCAATAAAATCCCCAATGAAACAAAAAGTATAAACAAATAAAAAGCAATGACATTTCCTTATTCCTTTCTGTGTCTTGAAAACCCAGGATAGACCAATAGGTGGCTAAAAGTTTTTCTCGCGTTAACAAGCCATGTTATGGTATAATTCTACCTTATTGGATGATATTCAAAATTATCAGAGAAATTATAAGTACATCAAAGCCTCCAAATGAATTGCTTTCCTTGTGGATACCTAGCCTATCATGTTTACATGCAGATTTTGCATTGGCCATAAAAAATCCTGAAGGGCAGATCCAATACCAACTTGGAACCACTATTAATTTGAACTAAATAAAAATAGGTAATTTACTAAATTAACTGGCTTCCTTTTCAATCAAATGAATCATTTAACTTAGACTATTAACTGTAAGGAGTTCCAGATTACTTGATAGTTGGACTTACTACAAAAACAAACTGATATGTAATGGATCACTTGCAGGAGAAATTGGGGCTGAGCTGAATTAGACCTGAAAATATAGGGGAAGGAGTTTACATATAGAAGAGAATCTACTGTGTTTCAGGTATAATGTTTGCTGTCTTAACCCATTTTTTAATGCTTCCTTCAAATTTTGGAAGTATCTATTATCTTTCCCTTAAAGATGCCTCTGATATTCCCATGGTTTTGGGAAGGGTATCAATCTCTCCCCGAAGAGACAGAGGATGTTGATGGCCCACTAAATGGTAGAAAGAATTGAGAAAATAAATGGCCTGGTCAAATAAAACAAATATTTTATAATTAGCAGGCATTTTCCAGAATAAAAGTTAAGAAGATGAAAATGAAAACTGTTTTTCTGTACCCTCATCCCCTTGCAGTATGAATTAACTAACATTAGAAGCAATACTCTGTAAAAAAAAACAAACTTCTCTTTTAAATCCAAAGATTATTACAAAGAAAATGAAAGTCTACCATATGCAACAACATATCACCTGCATTGGGAGAAATGTGTTTGCTTTGTGTTTCAGGCACTTGCAAAAATCCCCTGTAAATCATTTCACAGAGGAGATCATTAAAACTATCCCCACCTTAATTCCATACATAGTCACTCTCTGGATTCCCATTTTGTCCATAGTCACATTTTTAACAGGAATCATTACAAAACCAATTATTCATCTTCAAGATCAGCTGTATTTGTTGTTTGTCACATGCTCACATTCATCCTCAAGCATAAGGGCAACTGGATTCTAGTCTAGTCACATTCAAATTGTAAGATCTTGCCAAACTGAACCTATCAGATTCAGTGATGGGATGGTTTTGTCTAATTGGAGTCAGTTGTTTGTTCTAGCTCTAAGATGTTATGATTTGATCTACTCTTATCCCCTCTTTTATCTTTTCTCTTCTCCCTTTTCCTGTTCTCTCTCTGTCCCACCCCCCCTCCCTCCTACTGTACACCCCTCTCTTTTATCCTTACTCTACTTCCTAAGATCTGGTCTTGTGACTCTGGAATTTACTGCTCTGGATCTCAGTTTCTCCAGACAAGCTCCATGGTGTCTGACCACCTTATGCTCATGATACTAGGCTAGACACTTTTGTCCAGCTGTGAGTCATTGTTAGAGGTGTAGGAGTGAGGTGGTTAAGTATTGGGTTTGAGTTCAGAGAGACTTGGCTTTAAATGATGGCTCCTCCTCTTCTAGCTTTGGGATATTATTAGCCTCCTTCCCCTGTCTCTACTCCATTCTTCTTCAACTTACAAAGCTTCTTGATTACTTCATTTCCTTTTCCTGTTCTAAAAAGCTATCTTTTCCATTACTCTTAAACTGTTCAAACTGATGTAGCCACCCTGGATATGTTCAATTTTTAAAAACACCAAAATCTTTTCTATGTCAAAACTTTTATCCTTTCTGTCCTCTGGGCTTAGATGGGCCTGCTACTAGCTCTTGGGAAGGGACAGTTCTCATGCTTCAGATTTCATGTTAAAATGTTTTCTAGACACTCACACATAGTTTTCCATCCACGGTCTCATTTTTCCTCCATAGTAGCAATCTGTTACTTTTATAGTATTTTTCTCAAATAAAAATATATGTGTTTACTTCTTTATCTTTAATGTTATAAGCTCCACAAGGAAAGAAACCCTGCCTACTTGGCTTACCACTCTTACCTAGCACTAAACGGTATTCTTGGCACGTAGTAGAGATGAAATGTCTGTCAAATGAATGAATAGATTTGTGAGCTTCATCTTCCACAACTGTAAGATGGACAAAATAACCCTGGCCTCACAGTAATTTATTCGTCCGGAATGAGAACTTGGTAGGCTCTCAAAAAATGGTACTTGTTATTTAACTAATAAGATCTAACTGATGAGATCAGAATGTTGGACTTGACAGGTAGAGAGAAGTGGAAGATGCACTAGTGGGCAGGGATCCCTGAGAAATTTCTCCTTTTACACCTGACATATTATTGTTCATACAATCCACACAGCTCCTTAGCTCAAGCCTCTGAGCTGAACTCCAATAGCAGCTCACAGAGTTCAAGTGGGATCTTGGTCAGCTGTTCTGAGGCTCATCTTTGTAAGCGGGAGGCAGCTGCTGTACCTGGAATGGAAACCAGCTTTTCTGCAATGCTCCCTTTGGCAGTTAATTGGTCATGTCATCTCTTTCTCATAATATCACACTCCTCCCCTGTAACTTGATTTGCAATCTCGAGCAAAGGCTGTTGCCTTCTGAGCCTAGGTTTTCTAATCTGTAAAGCTGGAATTGTAATACCATTCTCACTTTTTGCCTAAGATTGATGAGAAAGGAAAACCGTCTCGGTTGTGTATTGTTTATATGATCCCAGGAAGTGTTTTAGCCATGCAAAGCCTCAATTTCCACCTGTGTATGGTGGAATAACAATAATCAGTTCCTCTGTGTAGTAAAAACAAATGAATACAGAGTCTGTAAAATCAAATTGGAATCTATTAAATATTTTTTCCCACCATGCATATAGTATAGCTGTGGTCCTAAAGCATGCTGACCATTCTCTGTCCTTCTAAAGACTGGTTCGGGAAAATAACAAATGCATGCATTTCATAATTAAATAACACTTGCAAATTGATGGAAGCAATATTGATGAGGAGTTGCTGGAGAAGGTGGATAGTCATGTGAGCTGGAACATAAGGATCAGCTTCATGGATGGAGTTCCATAGATCTGAGTAAGGAAAAGTGGGGCACAAAAATAAGACCTCAACTTGGAGACAACCATAGATGTAGTTTTGTTCAGGGGGGTCATCAACCAGTTTGGTCTTTTTCACTTTTGTCTGTCCTTTCTAGTTCTTTGGCCCAGAATGTGACCTTGATAGACTGAGTTACTTAACTAGAACTTTCCTGTTGCTGAATTAGCACAGAGTACCCTACTTTTTAATCCATATCTCTTCTGAGAATTGGTTAATTAATATTTGCATATTAGCTAATTAGCATTTTTTCCTTCAAGCCTCTACAAAGTATAAAGTAGTTTTTCAGGTAAAACACATCAGTCACACTAGGTAAGGACGAGGGTACAAGAGACCCCCTGAGAACTCACATTTGGACCTGGGCAGTGTTTTTTCTCCAAGCAAGACATAGCATGAAGAACACTAGAGTGGCTGGCATTAAGTTAATGGAAACCACCTTTGTCCTTCTCTAGGACAAACACAGCCAGTTCTTCCATAACCAAAAGTGTCTTCTCACTGACTGTTAGGCTTGGATGCTGAAAGAGGCCCTCCAATTGACAAACTCTGATAGAAACAAGAAGGGCTTCGATTACAAGTTGCTGAGAATAACACTTTGTGCACAGAGATGTGCGCTTTCGGCATCATCATTTATTTTAAAGATAACCATGTAAACATGCGGAGAGCTGTAGTTTGTTTTCTCCTGTCAGGGGTCTAGAGTATACATGGGACTGACAGCTGTGATAGGTCAGCTAACACATGGAATGTTCATATTAATACAAAAAAAAAAATCTAGCCACTATAAATGATCAGTTTCTCATTAATATCATCATTGAATAGACTTCCCACTTTCTATCAAAAAACAGCCTTATAATCTTAATAAATTGAACTTCAAGCCTTTATTTGGAAAATAGGGCCAATAATATCTACCTCTCAACTTGTTGCAAAGATGAAGGACTGTAAGTACACAAATTGACTAGCATATAGAAGATTCACAATAAATGTGAATGTATGTCACCTTCCTTTTCCTTGCAACTGGTATAAGATAGATAGTAGACACACAGTAACTGCTTATTGAGTGAGTGGCTCATCTGACCATTGCATAGGTGGTCAAACTAGTACAGTGCTACATTTGAATCCATTTCTGAAAAAAAGATTACTATATTTGTATAACTTTTTTCAGAAAACCACTATTTTTGAGTGTGTAATTTGGAGGAAAATTAGAACTAAACCACATTTTCTTATGTTTCAGAATCCCAATACCCAATATTCATTTATTGTCTTTTATTTTCAAAACAGCAAGTATACAAATTAAAAAAAAAAGTGTAGGAGGGGGAGGAGCGGGATGGCAGAGGAGTGGGAGACCTAGGTTTCCACCAGTCCCAGGAACTCAGCTGGATGGCTATCAAACCATTCTGAACACCTGCGAACTCAGCAGGAGATCGAAGAAGGGAATGGCGTTGGCTCTCTGAGCAGAAAAGCGGCCACTTTCTGGAAGGTAGGACATGTCGAGAAGTGAATCCAAGGCAACAGTCAGGAAGATAGACTGTGGGGGAAGGGAGCCTCTGTCAGCCACTACCAGCAAGTGCTAGAGCAGCAGAGCACAAAATCGGAACTTTTAGAAGTCAGCTCCACTGAAGGACACCGCTCAAGAGGCTAAGTGGGGAGTGGAACCTTTGCTGGGACAGTGTGCTCTCGGGACCCTCAGGGTCACAGAAAGACTGGGGGTGCCTGAGTGTGGCAGAGCTCCCAGGTATCAGAGCAGGGAAGCCAGCTGCAGAGACAGACCCGAGGAGTGGGCTCTCAGCTTGGGGTTGCCATAAACCGTGATCCATGGCACAGTCGGGCCACTGCTCTTCCAGCAGGGACCCAACAAGCGGCGGATCTGGGAGACTCCCCTTCCTCCCCCGGGAGGAGCGGCGTGGGAGCTGCTGGGTTTGGAGACTCCACACAGGGTCGTGTGCCAGAGATAGAAATGCTCGGTCACAGGCTGGGTGAGAATGGAGTGCGGCCGGAGACTGGGAAGATGGGAGTGATTGACTGCTTTTCTCTGGGGGCTCACTGAGGAGTGAGGCTCTGAGTTCTCGGCTCTTCCAGGTGGAGAATGGGGGGCCGCCATTTTCATTCTCATCCTCCAAAGCTGTACGGAGAGCTCTTGGAACAAAAGCTACCGAGAGCAAACCTGAGCAGATTACTTAGCCTGGACCGGGGCAAGGGCGGGGCAATTCTGCCTCTGGCAAAGACATTTGAGAACCACGGCAACAGTCCCCTCCTCCAGAAGATCAGCAAGAACAGCCAGCCAAGACCAAGTTTAACGATCAATGAGAAGGGCAGAACTCCAGCAGTAGGGGAATACTCATAGAATTCATTGCCTTTTCCCCCCTGATTCTTTAGTCTTTAAAAGATAATTTTTTTAATTTTCTTTTTTTCTATTTTTTTTTGAATTTTTCTTTTTCCCTTTTTCAACCAACATCTTATCAATCCCTTCTTTAAAAAAACCATTTTTATTTTTCATTTTAGTCATATTCTATTCCTTCATTGTAGTTAACCCTATTTTTAATTGTTCTCTCTTTAAAATTCTGGGATACAGTTTCTTCTAACAGACCAAAATATACCCTAAATCTCTAGTGTATGGCTTTGTTCTAGTTTCCTGCTTGGTCACATTCTCTCCCATTTTTTTTTTTTTTAATTTCTCTTCTTTCTTTTTTCAACCAACTTCTTATCAACTCCTTTTATGAAATCTTTTATAATTTTTATCTTTACAATCATATTCTATCCCTTCATTGTATTTACCCTTACTTTTGTACATATAGAAGTTTTAGTTTCTTTAAAATTTTGGGAGGCAGTTTATTCTAACAGGCCAAAATACACCTAAAATCTAGTGTGTGGCACTGATCTATTCACCAGCCTGATCATATTTGATCATATTCTTTTTTTATTTTCTTTTTTTCTTTTCCCTTTCGTTTCTCCTGGTTTCAGGTCTCTTCTGATTGTTTTAGTGTATATTTTTTGGGGTCATTGTTACCCAGTTAGCATTTTGTTCTCTCATTTATCTGTTCTCTTCTGGACAAAATGACAAGATGGAATAACTCACCTCAAAAAAAAAAAAAAAAAAGAACAAGAGGCAGTACTGACTGCCAGGGACCTAATCAATACGGACATTAGTAAGATGTCAGAACTAGAGTTCAGAATGACGATTATAAAGATAATAGCTGGGCTTGAAAAAAGCATTGGAGATACTAGAGAAACCCTTTATGGAGAAATAAAAGAACTCAAATCTAACCAAGTCAAAATCAAAAAGGCTATTAATGAGGTGCAATCAATAATTGAGGCTCTAACTGCTAGGATAAATAAGGCAGAAGAGAGAATTAGTGACATAGAAGGCCAAATAATGGAGAATAAAGAAGCTGAGAAAAAAGAGATAAACAACTACTGGATCATGAGGGCAGAATTCGAGAGATAAGTGATACCATAAGACAAAGCAATATTAGAATAATTGGGATCCCAGAAGAAGAAGAAAGAGAGAGAAGGGCAGAAGGTATATTGGAGCAATTTATAGCAGAGAACTTCCCTAATTTGGGGAAGGAAACAGGCATCAAAATCCAGGAGGCACAGAGAACCCCCCTCAAAATCAATAAAAATAGGTCAACACCCCTACATCTAATAGTAAAACTTACGAGTCTCAGAGACAAAGAGAAAATGCTGAAAGCAGTTTGGGACAAGAGGTCTGTAACCTACAATGGTAGAAACATTAGATTGGCAACAGACCTATTCACAGAGACCTGGCAGGCCAGAAAGGACTGGCATGATATACTCAGAGCACTAAATGAGAAAATATGCAGCCAAGACAAACAAAAACTAAAAGAATTTGTGAACACCAAACCAGCCCTAAAAGAAATATTGAAAAGGGGTCCTCTAAGCAAAGAGAGAGCCTAAAAGTAACATAGACCAGAAATGAATGGAGACAATATACAGTAACAGTCGCCTTATAGGCAAATAAAATGGCACTAAATTCATATCTTTCAAGAGTTACCCTGAATGTAAATGGGCTAAGTGCCCCTATCAAAAGACACAGGATATCAGATTGGATTAAAAAAAAAAAGACCCATCAATTTGCTGTCTGCAAGAGACTCATTTTAGACCCAAAGACACCTTCAGATTGAAAGTGAGGGGGTGGAAAACCATTTACCATGTTAATGGACACCAAAAGAAAGCTAGGGTGGCAATCCTTATATCAGACGAATTATATTTTAAACCAAAGACTATAATAAGAGATGAGGAAGGACACTATATCTTACTTAAAGGGTCTATCCAACAAGATCTAACAATTGTAAATTTCTATGGCCCTAACATGGGAGCAGCCAATTATATAAGTCAATTAATAACAAAAGCAAAGAAACACATCGACAAAAATACAATAATAGTGGGGGACTTAACATCCCCTCAGAGAAATGGACAGATCGTCTAAGCAAAAGATCAACAAGGAAATAAAGACTAAATGAATGCCTTAAACTTATGAGTAAGGAAAATAACGATTTGGGGTGACACCCGAATCCTCACTGCTAATGTGAGATGAATTTTTGAACAAGTAAAGGTTGTCCCTAAGGTGACCCGCCTACTTTGTGGGATGCCTGGGAGTTGCAATCTGCCCGTCCCCCCTCTTTAACACTGAAAGAGTAGATGGACTGGTGGAAGTTGGCAAACAAGTTTGGAGGGATTTTGTTCTTTTCTAAGTAAGCTATTATTCTTGTGGTCATTGGGGAGAGGTGGCATTGGCCACTTCCATTTAAAAAAAAAGACTAAATGACATTTTGGACCAAATGGATTTCACAGATATATTCAGAACATTCCATCCCAAAGCAACAGAATACACATTCTTCCTAGTGCTCATGGAACATTCTCCAGAATAGATCACATCCTAGGTCACAAACCAGGTCTTAACCAGTACCAAAAGACTGGGATCATTCCCTGCATATTTTCAGACCACAGTGCTTGGAAACTAGAACTCAATCATAGGAGGAAAGTGGAAATAACTCAAATACATGGAGGCTAAAGAGCATCCTACTAACGAATTAATGGGTCAACCAGGAAATTAAAGAAGAATTAAAAAAATTCATGGAAACCAATGAAAATGAAAACACAACTATTCAAAATCTTTGGGATGCAGCAAAGGCGGTCCTAAGAGGAAAGTATATAGCAATACAAGCCTTTCTCAAGAAACAAGAAAGGTCTCAAATACACAACCTAACCCTACACCTAAAGGAGCTGGAGAAAGAACAGCAAATAAAGCCTAAACCCAGCAGGAGAAGAGAAATAATAAAGATCAGAGTAGAAATCAATGAAATAGAAACCAAAAGAACAAAAGAACAGATCAACTAAACTAGGAGTTGGTTCTTTGAAAGAATTAATAATATTGATAAGCCCCTGGCCAGACTTATCAAAAAGAAGAGAGAAATGACCCAAACAAATAAAATCATGAATGAAAGAGGAGAGATCACAACCAACACCAAAGACATACAAACAATTATAAGAACATATTATGAGCAACTCTATGCCAGCAAATTAGATAATCTGGAAGAAATGGGTGCATTCCTAGAGATGTATAAACTACTAAAACTGAACCAGAAAGAAATAGAAAACTGAACAGACCTATAACCACTAAGGAAATTGAAGCAGTCATCAAAAATCTCCCAACAAACAAAAGCCCAGGGCCAGATGGCTTCCCAGGGGAATGCTACCAAACATTTAAAGAAGAATTCATACCTATTCTCCTGAAACTGTTCCAAAAAAATAGAAATGGAAGGAAAACTTCCAAACTTGTTTTATGAGGCCACCATTACCTTGATCCCAAAACCAGACAAAGACCCCATCAAAAAGGAGAATGACAGACCAATATCCCAGATGAACATGGATGCAAAAATTCTCACCAAAATACTAGCCAATAGGATCCAACAGTACATTAAAAGGAGTATTCACCACGACCAAGTGGGATTTATTCCTGGGCTGCAAGTCAGTTTAACATCTGCAAATCAATCAATATGATAGAATACATCAATAAAAGAAAGAACAAGAACCATGTGATCCTCTTAATAGCTGCAGAAATAGCATTTGACAAAGAACAGCATCCTTTCTTGATTAAAACTACTCATAGTGTAGGGATAGAGGGTACATCCTCAATATCATAAAAGCCATCTGTGAAAAACCCACAGCGAATATCATTCTCAATGGGGAAAAAAATGACAGCTTCCCCCCTAAGGTCAGGAACACGGCAGGGATGTCCACTATCAGCACTGCTATTCAACATAGTACTAGAAGTCCTAGCCACAGCAATCAGACAACAAAAAGAAATCAAAGGCATCTGAATTGGCAAAGAAGAAGTCAAACTCTCACTCTTTGCAGATGATGTGATACTTTATGTGGAAAACCCAAAAGACCACCCCCAAACTGCTAGAATCCATACAGGAATTCAGTAAAGTGGCAGGATATAAAATCAATGCACAGAAATCAGTGGCATTCTTATACACCACCAACAAGACAGAAGAAAGAGAAATTAAGGAGTCGATCCCATTTACAATTGCACCCAAAACCATAAGATACCTAGGAATAAATCTACCAAAAAGGCAAAGAATCTGTACCCAGAAAACTATAAAATACTCATGAAAGAAATTGAGGAAGACACAAAGAAATGGAAAAACATTCCATGCTCATGGATTGGAGGAACAAATATTGTGAAGATGTCAATGCTACCTAGAGCAATCTACACATTCAATGCAATCCCTATCAATATACCATCCACTTTTTTCAAAGAAATGGAACAAATAATCCTAAAATTTGTAGGGAACCAGGAAGGACCCTGAATAGCCAGACGAATGTTGAAAAAGAAAAGCAAAGCTGGTGGCATCACAATTCTGGACTTCAAGCTCTATTACAATGCTGTCATCATCAAGACAGTATGGTACTTGCACAAAAACAGACACAGATCAATGGAACAGAATAGAGAGCCCAGAAATGGACCCTCAACTCTGTGGTCCACTAATCTTCAACAGAGCAGGAAAGAATGTCCAATATTTCCATTGGACTGTCCAAAGACAGTCTCTTCAACAAATGGTTTTGGGAAAATTGGACAGCCACATGCAGAAGAATGAAACTGGACCATTTCCTTACACCACACACAAAAATAAACTGAAAATGGATGAAAGACCTAAATGTGAGACAGGAGTCTATCAAAATCCTAGAGGAGAACACAGGCAACAACCTCTTCGACCTCAGCCACAGCAACTTCTTCCTAGAAACATCACCAAAGGCAAGGGAAGCAAGGCAGAAATGAATTATTCATGAAGATAAGAAGATTTTGCACAGCAAAGGTTAACAGTCAACAAAACCAAAAGAGAACCGAAAGAATGGGAGAAGATATTCGCAAATGACATATCAGATAAAGGGCTAGTATCCAAAATCTATAAAGAACTTATCGAACTCAACACCCAAAGAACAAATAATCCAATCAAGAAATGGGCAGAAGACATGAACATTTTTCCAAAGAAGTTGTCCAAATGGCCAAAAGACACATGAAATAGTGCTCAACATCGCTCAGCATCAGGGAAATCCAAATCAAAACCCCAATGAGATACCACCTCACACCAGTCAGAATGGCTAATTTAACAAGTCAGGAAAAGACAGATGTTGGTGGCGATGCGGAGAAAGGGGAACCCTCCTACACAGTTGGTGGGAATGCAAGCTGGTGCAACCACTCTGGAAAACAGTATGTATGTTCCTCAAAAAGTTGAAAATAGAGCTACCATACGATCCAGCAATTGCACTACTGGGTATTTACCCCAATGATAAAAATGTAGGGATCCGAAGGGGTACGTGCACCCCGATGTTTATAGCAGCAATGTCCACAATAGCCAAACTGTAGAAGGAGCCAAGATGTCCATTGACAGATGAATGGATAAAGAAGAAGTGTTATATATATACAATGGAATATTATGCAGCCATCAAAAGGAATGAGATCTTGCCATTTACAATGATGTGGATGGAACTGGAAGGTGTTATGCTGAGTGAAATAAGTCAATCAGACAAAGTCATGTATCATATGATCTCACTGATATGAGGAATTCTTAATCTCAGGAAACAAACTGAGGGTGCTGGAGTGGTGGGGGGTGGGAGGGATGGGGTGGCTGGGCGATAGACACTGAGGAGGGTATATGCTATGGTGAGCACTCTGGATTGTGTTAGACTGATGAATCACAGACCTGTACCTCTGAAACAAATAATGCATTATATGTTAAAAAAAAAAAAAGGAGAGAGAGAAGATAGTAGGAAGGGAAAAATGAAGGGGGGGAGGTCAGAGGGGGCGGTGCACCATGAGAGACTATAGACTCTGAGAAACAAACTGAGGGTTCTAGAGAACAGGGGATGGGGGGATGGGTTAGCCTGGTGATGGGTATTAAAGGGGGCACATATTGAATGGAGCACTGGGTGTTATATGCAAACAATGAATCATGGAACACTACATCAAAAACTAATGATGTAATGTAGGGTGATTAAGATAACATAATAATATAAAATTAAAAAAAGTGTAGCTATTTTAAGAACCCGAAGTATAATATAGGAGATAATTTTTTAATATACAAAACCCATTTGTTATATAGTTGAAAGCAAATGTGCTATAAGGCTACAGAAGAGTTAGATATTTTCTCAGGATTTCAGCAAGAAGCAGAAGATACCAAACAGGCTCACATATGCTCACTGATTTGCTTTATAGTCAGAGAAGTCCAATCACTTTATGCCAGTGTCAGAGCTGGCTACGTAATTTACGGTGCCCAGTGCAAATTGAAAATCTGAGAACTGACCTTTGTTCAAAAATATAAAATTTTTCCTTTCTTCTGGGGACTCTTTCTCAACCTGTCATGGTATGTTTTATTTGCTTTTAATGTCACACTCCTTCAGGCAAGAGATACTCCTGGGGCATGTGCAGACCTTCATAGGCTCCTAGACTCCACCCTGCAAATCAGCTTGTATGTGTGACCCACCAGCTGGCAGATTCCCCCTCCCAACCAGCCATTCCCAGTCAGAGTGAGAAGTAGATCCAGGCATCTCCTCTTCCCATGTATCTGTTGACCCCTTACCCATGGGAATGGGCCATGGACAAGTGATTGCAGCCTTTGCCCTGGAATATACACCTGGCTGAGGGATGGGCCGAGGGTCATCCTTTAAACTGTGTGGTTAGCTGAAGGTAGGGAAGGATGCTGCCATGTCCCAGCCTGAGACTCTCCTAGGCTCACATTATCTAACCTTGATTCTCCCTATACCCATGCCCAGGCCCATGCCAGGGGTGCAGAGCCGCAGTGGTTGCTGGGTGGCATGGAGGAGGGCAGGTCGAATGGGACATAAAATGTCAGGTAACAGAAGCAGGGACTGGGAAATCCATGTCAAGGGAGGTAGGTAGAAGGTAGGTAGGCTGCCAGGGAAGGCATGCCCTTGAGCCAAGTCTACAAGTCCTCAGAGCATTTTCCATTGTCCTATTGGAATTCATTTTCAAAACACAAATTCAAAGTTAACTTACTAAGAATTTCAAGACAGGGGGCGCCTGGGTGCTTAGTTGTTAAGCATCTGCCTTCGGCTCAGGTCATGATCCCAGGGTGCTGGGATCGAGCCCCACATCGGGCTCCCTGCTCCGCGGGAAGCCTGCTTCTCCCTCTCCCACTCCCCCTGCTTGTGTTCCCTCTCTCGCTGTGTCTCTGTCAAATAAATAAATAAAATCTTTAAAAAAAAGAAAAAAAGAATTTCAAGACAGTAACTGCAGAGCATTAAACCCAAATGCAGGATCCACTGGGCATGGAGCCCTATGTGACTGCTTTGCTTGGTACCCAATACTGACCAGTGTGCTGCTCAGGCAAAATATGAGAGAGAACAGGTATTGCATCTTGCTGACAGTGAGGTTTATTCCCAGAACTAAATGGCCTTTAGGAAAGTGGGAAGCTAGGGGATGTGGAGTGCAGAGCTAATCAACATTTCTGATCTCAAAAGTTGCAACCTTAACCATTCCCTTACTCAGGAGCTGCAGTGGGAAGGTGGTGGGGCTGAGGCAGCTCCCAGCTGAGTGTTGATTTGGTCAGTGCTCTGTTACCTACAGGTCTCAACATCCATTGGGGTTGGCCTTCACATATACTCAAAATGAAAAGGGATACTTTTGAGTTAATGTCATATAAGGGTTGATAATGGCTTTTCATATTAACTTAACTGAGTCCAGACTGTTTTTTTGACTCTCTGACCATGGACAAGTTGTTCTGTATCTCTGACCTTTAGTTTCCTTATTTGTAATGTGGGAATAATACCTTCCTTGCAGAGTTCTTGGGAAGTTAAATGGACTAAAATCTATTGAAAAATGTCTTCTAACTTTAGGAAACTAATGTTTCTTTGCTAGTAGTTATTAGGTTTCTTTTTCTTTCTTTCTTTCTTTCTTTCTTTCTTTCTTTCTTTCTTTCTTTCTTTCTTTCTTTCTTTCTTTCTTTCTTTCTTTCTTTCTTTCTTTTCTTTCTTTCTTTCTTTCTTTCTTCTTTCTTTCTCTCTCTCTCTCTCTCTCTCTCTCTCTCTCTCTTTCTTCTTTCTCTCTCCTCCCTCCCTCTCTTCCTCCCTTCCCCTTCTTCTTCTTCTTCTTTTTTTTTTGAAGGAGATAATAAGTTTATTGAATAGACCTTCAAGGGAGCAGCCAGCTGGACAGCAGAAGAGAAACTGTCTGCCCACTTTTCTTTCTGTCTGTCTTTCTGTCCTCCCTTCTTTCCTTCCTTCCTTTCCTTCCTTCCTTCCTTCCTTCCTTCCTTCCTTCCTTCCTTCCTTCCTTCCTTCCTTCCTTCCTTCCTTCCTTCCTTTTTTGTTTCTCCCTCTTCCTTAGGATATCTCTTAGCCTTGGGATATAATTGTTTAAGAAATCACTGGGAGGAAAATTCAGATAACTGAGAGAATCTATGGCAACATACTTTATGTAATCGATGATGTGTCAACAATATCCTCAAAACGAAAAAGCCGTAGCACATGATCTGTTGCATTAAGCAGAAGCCAGCTCCTACATGCATTCATCTAAATCTGGAAACTCATTCTCTAGTACAGGCAAAGCAGATGTATACAGAGGAGTGTTGTTGGCTCAGGGGCAGAAGTTCTGTAGGAGCTAACTTGGCTAGCCTCCTTGGTTTGGAGTGAGTATTAGAAATTTGAGGCAATAAAACAGTACTAGAGATCAGGTATCTATCTGGGGGGTTGCTATGGTCTTGCCCCTTGACTTTGAGCAAGTTTCTTCACACATAAGAACTTCCATGATTCATCTAGGAATAGCAGGGATGAGCTTAGAAGAGGTCAGTGATGAATGTGTAACTATTATAATTGTATATGTGTATTTATACCTTTTGTTTTCAGAGCAGAGGCAGCTCCCAGGAAACTGTTACATACCAGAGTGAGGTGAATCTAATGTCTGTTGGGGAAACATAACTGTGACATTGAAATAAATCTCCTTTATCTTTCACTGGATTCTGTGCATCCAGTTTAATTTTTAGGGGAAAATAGATATAGATAAACCAAACCAGATTGCTTCTGGATTTCAAAATACCCAGTTATGGACTTTATGTTTGCATCCTCCCAAAATTTGTATGTTGAAGTCCTAATTCCCTATCTGGTGGTATTTGGATGGAGCATTTGGAAGGTTTATGAGGGCCAATAATGAGAAAATGAAGATGGAGCTCCCATGATGGGATTAGTTTCTTTATAAGAAAAGGAAGAGAGCCTCTCTCTCTCACTTTCTTCACCATGTTAGCACACAGGGAGAAGGTGACATCTGTAAGCCCAGAAGTTTTCCCTTACCAGGAATCATATCTGTTAGCACCTAGATTTTGGACTTCCAGACTCCAGAACTGTGAGAAACAAATGTCTCTTGTTTAAGCCACCCAGTCTCTGGTATTTTATTGTAGAATCCAAAGCTGACTAAGAGAGTCCCTAAAACTTTTTGAAAGGAGGCTGGGTTTTGATTTATAAAAACTTTCTGAACTGAGCTTTGTGCTCAGATAGATTCTGATGATGTGATCATTTATTGTTCTAGACTCAAGGAAAATTTGTATATTTTGATGAGCTATTTATTACTGGGTTCCATAATTGTCCTCTTTATTAAATATAAAGCAAATATATAGACTATGAAATTTATCTATCTTAAAACATACTTTCAAAACTGTATGTTGATCATATAAATTGTACTTATTTATTCATTTTTAAAAGATTTATTTATTTATTTTAGAGAGAGAGCACAGCAGGGGAAGGGGCAAAGTGAGGGAGGGAGAGAGTGAATTCTCAAGCAGACTCTCCATTGAGTACAGATTCTGACGTGGGACTATCCCAGGACCCTGAGATCATCATGATCTGAGCTGAAATCAAGAGTCGGCCACTTAACTGAATGAGCCACTCAGGTGCCCCATATAAATTAAATTGATAAGATTTGTCTATTTGGATTAGTCTGATGGCTGACCTTATCATTAGTGTAGGTAACTGAAAAACTTTAAGATTGACACTTTCAAAGCGTCAGGTGTTAGTTTAACTAAAATAATCTGTGTTATATCCAGATAAATCTTTAGTCACTGACAATTGTTTGTGTTTTTCTGTTTGCTTTTAGCTATTTAATACCAGGAAGGGATTGAACAAATGTATTCTTCAGATAAGAAGCAAAACTTGGGGCGCCTGGGTGGCTCAGATGGTTAAACATCTGCCTTCGGCTCAGGTCATGATCCCAGAGTCCTGGGATTGAGTCCTGCATCCGGCTCCCTGCTCCTTGGGAGCCTGCTTCTCCCTCTGTCTCTCTCTCTCTCTCTCTCTCTGTCTCTCATGAATAAATAAATAAAATCTTAAAAATAAAATAAAATAAAATGTTTAAAAAAAGAAGCAAAACTTATTTTTTTAAAGTATTGTTAAGATGGAAGTATTATTCAGAAGTACAATTTTATTTATTATTATTTTTCTCTCAAATGTGGGCATTAGCTGCCAGTTGATCTTTAATTCCCATATAACCTGATACAGGGGTACACATGGCTAACTTAGAAATTATATTAACTTGGAAAAAGGTGCCTGAATACCCCAAAAATAGTATAAGAGGGAAACACAGGACTCTTCACATTGGCATTAACACAGGATTGAGTTATTCAGGCAATTATAAAAACAGAATGATTTAATGAAGATAAGATACCTCATAGGGCATGATATTGAAATAAGGCAGAGAAAGGTTACTTATTTGACTTTAAAATGCATTGAAATCCATTATATTGGATTTAGATCGGGGACCAAGAGATGGAACTGCAACTTCCTCAAGATGCTGAGTAGATTAAGCAATGACCTGGCACTGCAGTTTGCAGATATTTCCTTGATGGTTGTTTGTTCTTCCTTATTGAGCATAGTATTTCCCTCTGAGTGCTAACACCAAAAATACCAAGATATGTTATTCAGAAAACATCTGTTGTGGCACTGTACCTGGCATATTTAAGATCCAAGGTAGATAACTTTTTAACACATTTATTTTTAGGGGTAACCATGTAATGAAGTAAATAATGATAATGGACAGAAAAGAAACATAGTGAAAATTTCCTTTTATTGAAATATTAATATATAATATAATTTCACAAGTATAAATAAATGAAACATTATAAAGGGAAAATTGAATTGTACTTTTAAATAATATTTTTTATTTTTATTTTGTTTTTTTTTTTAAAGATTTTATTTATTGAGAGAGAGAGCATGCGTGTGAGCACAAGCTGGGAAGGGGTAGGCGCAGAGGGAGTGGGAGAAGCAGACTCCCCGCTGAGTAGGAAGCCAAATGCTGGCTTCATCCCAGGACCCTGGGATCATGACCTGAGCCAAAGGCAGACTGAGCCACCCAGGCACCCCAGAAATTAGTATTTTTTTAAAAAAGGAAAAAACTTACACCTACATATTACTAGCATAGTAATAAATTACATTGTCTGTTTTTAGTCCCTGACTTCTGCAAATTTGTCAGTGAGTACATCAAAATTGATCTTCTCTAATATGCATGATCAGTAGCCAGTATCACTAGATAATATCAATCTGCCTCTGCTTATAGTTGATAAGAAAATGCTTTTTATTCATTTTTGATGTTTTGTTTATATATATACTTATGCATTTACATATATCATATACTATGCATTTATATATAACTATATGTTTCATATATAATATTCAGAGAGAATGAAAGAGAGAGAGAGAATGAGAGTCTGGCAGAAATTCACAACAAATCCCAGTTTCAAATATGTTCCAGAAATTTTAGTACTCTCTCTGTGTTTATTTCTTTGTAATAGGTTTCAGACACTTGCAACATCTTTACCATTCAAAGAATTTAAACAGAAATATAAAATCCAAGTAGTCACAAGCCATGATAGAACTAAAGTGACTTAAGATGCATTTGATTGTCTTTATATAACCACTGTGTTATCATTCCTTATTTTGAATTGGTTGCTTAATATAGGACTATATCGTAGTAGTAGTGCTCTTTGGTCTCTTTTTATCTTTTCTTCAAATTTCTAGTATATCCATAATAATAATGAATCTAACCACCAAGAAGAAATTTTGTGAAGATAGAATGAGAGGTGAGATGCAAAAATTCTTTGATAAAATTAATAGATCTAAACATATTTTAGGTATAACTGTTGTTAATGCTATTTCATAGTAACTGTTGAAGAGAAATAAAAATAAGTTGTATCATTATTATGGATAATATTGAAACACAAATACTACCTTCCTGCAAAAAGCATTTTTTTTTGCTGATTGCATGGGAAATTTAACTTTAAAAAAATAGAATTTGTATATTTATAAAAGAAATGTAGTCAGTGTGGACTAAAATATAGGCTAGTACATGTAATAGAGAATAAAAGAAAAGGGTCATCCATGACTTTTCTTCTTCCCTTCCTAGAGAAAACTGTTGTTAGCATTTTGATGTAGGGTAAGCTTTTCTGAAGGACATTAAGCTCAAGGAATCAAAGCACAGACTCAGGGTGCTTCTTTTCTTAGAAAGCAGTATATTTTGATTGTTCATACTCACATCTAAAGTTCAGAGTATCATGTTGATTCTGCACTGTGTAGGAAATACCAGTGTGATGGAGTGAAATTTGCCCACCAAACAATACTCAAGGGAGAACAATGCCTTGTGTATTGTCTGCAAATCGTGTTAGAAAATCTCTCCAGGAGACACTATAGGAAGTGCCTCGGCTGGATAACATCACTGTCCAGTGGAAAGGGCAGCAGAAGAAAATTTCAGGGGGTCAGGGTGCTATCTGTGACATTAACCAGGCCATGGAGAATGATGAATTTGGAAAAGCCTCTCAGCAGAACCTACCTTCTCAATATAAGGATGAGAAAACTAAGGCTCAGAGAACAGAAAGGGCTTTCCTACACTTTTACAGACTAGATTCTAACAGCTGGAAAATTTAAAAATCTGGTTTGCTCAGCTCTTTTTTCTGTTTAAAGAGCTGGGGATAAAGGTGGATAGAAGAAAGTGGGGTAGAGCCAGGTTGTGGTCGGCAGAGTGGGGGGCCAGAAGAAAGGACTGAGCTGTTCACCGTAGGTGCTTAGTTTTGCCTGAAGAAGAGCGAGCAAGTAGGAGACTCTCAGCATAAATACAATATGAACTGTGATGGCATTTTCAGGGACTCTGAATAAATTGATAGAATTGTGGTCAAGGCTATTATAAACACCTTATTAAATGGTCGCATTTTCTTACATGATAATGTCCAAATAAAAATCATTTGCCATCATCTCTGAGATGATTTTGAAACTTTTCCCATTTCTTATTTAAAATAGTGTACCTAGGTCTAGTCTAGGTCTAGAATAAACAGGTATTGACGATTTATCTTCCTAGGTATAGAAGTCTTAATATTGTTGTTTGCTTAATAGCACTAAAGAAAGAAAGAAAGAAAGAAAGAAAGAAAGAGAAAGAAAGAAAGAAAGAGAAAATTCAACATCGTACTTTCTGTAAAATTTCACTGAAAGAACAACTATCAAAGAATGCTTGATAGTTTATCTATTTGTGTATCTTTCTTCAGGAGGACCTAGGTCACTAAAATTTTATGGAAGAAAATTTTTCCCTTTTAAGTACCGGAGATATTTGTAGAACATTTGTAGTATCTAAACCATACTGAAATATTGATTGTAACACTTTTATTTTTAAATAATTTTAATTACTTGCTTTTTTAAAAAAGGTAGTAAGTATGAAGTAAAATTTTAAATATGGTAAATCCTAAAATAAGACAGATATCAAAAATGAACAGGCAGGGATGCCTGGGTGGCTCAGTCAGCTAAGCATCTGCCTTCGGCTCAGGTCATGATCCTGGGGTCCTGGGATCCAGTCCTGAATTGGGCTACTTGCTCAGCAGGGAGCCTACTTTTCCTTCTGCCTGCCACTCCCCCTACTTGAGGTCTCTCTCTCTGACAAATAAATAAAATCTTTAAAAAGAAAAGAAATGAATAGGCAAAGAAAAGTGGAAAGAAAAATGAAGGTTTAGAAACATGGGTAGATACAGTTAAAAAATATCCTAGGAAACTAAAAGGTATAAATCAAGGGATATTCACAGAGCAAGCAAAAAGTATACACTAAGCCTTGACTATATTTAGCATATATGTATAGTATTAAATGTGAGGATTGTTAAAACAGACTTTATCATCATTGTGTATATTTATAGACTTTTAATAAAAGATTTATATTGCAGCTTCACAACCTTAAGTCTCATAAACATAAGGTTTTATTTTCAATATTTGAGATTGATGGAATCAATTTGAGTTTTAATTCCACCTAACATACCAGGCCTCTAACTCATTTAAAAGTCAGCAACTTATAAATGTAGTGTTGATCCTTATGATTAATTTAAAGTCTTATCCAATATCCAATAATATTAATGATTCTACTTGCTGAATTTAGTGCTATTCTACTAAAAGTGAAAGTACATTTCCTAAATAGTTTATATTTACGTTTACTACTATGGTTTTACAAGACTTTTGATTGTTGAAACTATAACATTAAATATTGCATTTACTCATTACAGACCTCAAAACATTGATTGTTGTAATTTCTTGTAATAGAATATTGAAACCTCAAGTAAGTATGAATAAAAGACATTAAACTTTCGGCAATCATTGTAGCTTAGAGCTAGATTTTTCTTGTCATTCCATGTAACTTGCGTAACTTTCACAGTCTTCTGATACCTTTAAATATCTCTTCCCTTCTCTATGTCTCAACTTCTGAGTATCACAATATTATTCAAACTTTCTGTTCAACTGTACAAATACAATAATTTCCTCTCTGATAATAGTTAGCAGATGATGGGCTAACTCTGAGTGCATGCTTCACATAGAAGTCTATTATTTCCTGACTTATTCCTCATGATTAATCAGCTGTACCATTATATAATCTTTTTCCATTGATCTTATTCAGTATCTGGAGGTATGTGGAAAAAGGAGATTAGTGTTAATAGTATACTATAGTTCCTGTCTGTATCCTTGTTTCTTAGCAAGTTCCTAATCATAGCAGGGCTGTAAATTGTTAGTTGGTGAATGAATGAATAGAATGAGTGAATGAGTGGGGAAGCTATTTTCCTATAAAAAGGTAGCAATCAAATGGAAGACTTTGACTTAAAATCATAGCTTCTGGGAATTCATGAGTTTTACCAATGTCATTTCACAGAAGAAAAAACAAGTTTCAACGAGTTTGTGTGATTTGTCAAGGCTTTGAAATAATAAATCCACTTCTATAATCCAAGTGAACGACTAATCTGTAGCCTAATTTTCTATTTGAAAACAGTGTATTTTTATTCTAGAAGTGTCAGATAATTTTAATGTTCTGCTTTTCCATCTGTCATATTTAGTATAAGGTCATAATTCAGTCAAATGGCATATGTTATTTCTCTACACTACTGAAAATAAAAAATTCACTGGATAACTAAAATTAAATTGAAAGAAGTGGTGGGAATTAATGCCTACTATCACTCTGTGTGCTTAGCCTTAGCCTTTCCCCTCACTGTTTCACAGTGGTCGTCTAGTTGTTGGGGAAGGGGGGCAGCCCTGCTGTGTCCTGAATTCAGCTAAGTATTCATAGATAGCAGCTGCTTTCATACCATTAATCAATTTGGTTGTATGCTATACATTTTAGTGTAAGGACTGGAACCTATACAGGGCAACATGATCCATCTAGCTCAAAAAGGTTTTGTATGACCATATTCCATTTAATCCTCTTTGGGGAGGACATTCTGCAGTCTGCATCAATCCACATATATACATTTGTATCGAATACCTACTGTATGCTTCACATGGGCTCAAGTAATAAGACGGGTTAAGTTTATACCTTCATATAAGTCTCTTTCTGCAAATGCATATGGACTTCTCAAGACTTTCTCTTTCCTGCATCTTTAATTCCCATAAGGTATTTCTCTGTCTTTCAGAAAGTGGGAGAATATCTGCATTTCTACCCTACTCCCACCTAATAACATTCGTGGTCATGTGTAAAACTTCTGGAGCAAAGGTGCTTGAATTCAAGTCGTGTTTTTACCTCTTACTAACAGAAAATCTTGGGCAAGCTCTTTCCACAAATGCATATGGACTTCTCAAGACTTTCTCTTTCCTGCATCTTTGATTCCCATAAGGTATTTCTCTGTCTTTCAGAAAGTGGCAGAATATCTGCATTTCTACCCTACTCCCACCTAATAACATTCATGGTCATGTGTAAAACTTCTGGAGCAAAGGTGCCTGAATTCAAGTCATGTTTTTACCTCTTACTAATAGAAAATCTTGGGCAAGCTATCTAACCTTTCTGGGCCTCAGTTTCCTGAAACCTAAAATGAGGATAAAATGATGCCTAATTTATGCTTTTATTGGTTTGTATGGCACATGGTACATACCACAACAGTGTTACCATTGTCCTTATCAATTTGATTTCTGTTTTCTGAAACTGACCATCTTTATTTTAGATGGGTTTACTAAGACTAATACAGCTGCAGTGTATAGAGTCTATCCCATGAGACTAGAAAGACCCATGTTGAAACTCCTATTGGGCTATTTTTTAATAATGAATATTTGAAACAAAAAAATGCAGTTAGAAAATAAATGCAAAAACACCCCTTTATTATTCAGAATTAACAAGTATTAGTATTTTCCTTTCTGGCTCCTGTTGTTTTCATTTTATTAATAAAGAAGAACACTTAAGATTAGGTTGGTATCCCTTTTTTACCCCTTCAGAGTATATTTTCTCTCCCTTTCAAGAAGAAAATATTTTACTGGATTTGGGAATTGGTGTGTGCATTTTTAATTCATGTTAAAGTATAGTTTTATTTATTTAGTCACAAAATATATTTTTTACAGTTTTCTTAAAATAAAAATTAAAGAGTAGGAAAAAAATGTATTTTTTTCGGAAATGTGAAGTGCAAGGCTATTGGTAGATCGGGCCTGATAGTAGCAACATCAATGAATCATAGAAGAGGTCTACCTGAAAACAAGGCCAAACAGAAGCACACAGAGCTGGGAGAGAGAGAATGAGAACTCTGATTGTATCATGTGAGCCTCTGGATCCATCTATGCTGAAAGCTAATTCTTTTTTTTTTTGGATCTCTAGTTATAGAGGTCACAAATTCACTTTTGTCTCAAGATAGTTGGTTTCTGTCCTTTAAAGTAAAGGAATTCT
Organism: Zalophus californianus; assembly: GCF_009762305.2. Lineage (NCBI taxonomy): Eukaryota > Metazoa > Chordata > Mammalia > Carnivora > Otariidae > Zalophus > Zalophus californianus. The sequence continues at coordinate 50,736,146 of NC_045605.1, forward strand.
GCTTAGTATATTTAGTATTGTTGAGTGATCACCATATTGTAGTGCAAGTTTTATGTATATTAACAAATTTAATCCTCACAAAATGCAACATTTATATTATTATTTTGAATTTATGAATGAGAAAATTTAGATGGAAGAAGCTAAATGATTAGCCTGAGTTCACACCGTTGATGCTGTGGGATCCAGTTCTTTGAAATCTTTTTATCTGATTCAGAAGCCTGTTTTCTTAATCATCATATCAACAGTGCAAACTGACTTCACACACCTCCATGTGTCAACTGCCTTTTACCTTTGAGACAATTCAGGGGGGGATCTATGACCCCTTGAAGGTCAGAGACTTTGAAGTTTCTCCATGAGTCAATTACTTTTGCCTGAAGTTTACTAATGGGCTAATAAATAAAATGCACTCATGGTTTTCAGTCATAAGGAGATCTGATTGTATAGTTTAGTATTCACAGATAATAGTAATTACAGTAGTAATGATACTTTTCTAAGGTAGCATTATTAATAGAAAAAAAGTACTCTCTTTGGATTCCATGATTCTGAATTAAATCAGATCTACTACTAAATACTTGTGTGGTCTTTCCAAATTATTTGAGTTCTTAAATAAGACTTAATATTCACCCAATCATGAATATCTTTTCAAGTCAAAAATAAGATAAAGACCTAGAACACTGTAGCTTCCAAACAAACATCAGTTTTTATTTCCTGAGATCTCTATACCCTTTACAAAGATAATTTCATTACATCAATTATTTCATACATTGTCCGCCAATAAAATATTGCCCTGCTAATTGATCATCCTACTTTCATGAGATAAGAAAAGAAAACACAATAAAAAGTCAAACTAGGTAAACAAACTAAAAAGCCCATGACCTAAATTCAGTAATATTTGTATATGCTTGGGATATTGTTGACATAGCCTTAGTATGTCCATATCCACCTCTCTATAATGGTGATGTTATTATCTCAGAGGAGACGATTTAATAAGCTGTTTTCAGCCTGGAAAAAAAAATGGAATGAAACCTCAAAGACTGTTTCTAAGAATCTCTAAAGGTCAATGCAATAGCAGACAGAGAACACCTAGATATCACGCACAAAATTGCCCTTTAGAAACAAAGAATATAGCCAATTAAATTGCTGCTGGATGTCAACTAAACTTGCATATGGTGACATCAATTGGATTTGAGTAACTTCGAAAGAAGGACTACAGTTTTTCTCCTGGGTTAATTCCAATGGCAGAATTCACAAAGGCATATTTTAGGACAACAGTTTATCTTTAATTTATTTTACATCTCTCATGTCTAGAATATTTAATTTCCTTATGCTGTGAATTTTAGTGCAAAGGCTTTAGTCTCTGTTGTCCAAATTATATACCCTGACTAGATGATGTCTTATTGAGTATATAGGAAGACATATATTTTTTTATTCCTTTCATTTTCTATATATTATGCCAAAAAATGTTAACACACCATATGCAACCTAATTTGGGATGCCTCTCCAAATTACACATCAAGCTCTATCCTTTGTAGCAATTCATTATTAAGATATAAAATTAAAGCTTACCTCAGCAGGGAAAGAAGAGTGTCAATCGTTTCCCCATTTTATGTTATATTATCAGCTAAGTAGGACATGGTATGGTCATATTTTACTTAATATGTATGTTAATGTACAAAACAAAACTTTGTACCTAAATTATAGTGGTTACTCAAAAATGTTGAACACCAAACTCCAATATGTGTTTGATAATAAACAATTGTTAAATTGAATTGATCAATGTATTTCTAAACTAGTTTACACATCCACTAAAGAATTTTATGAAACCCACAAGTCCTTACCTAAGAAAACAGAAACAGAAACAGAAGCACATCTGTAAGAACATTTTGCAAATAATTTCAAGGGAGATACAAATTCTCTATGGGTCCGTATACACAAATAATTTTTAAAGGATTAAAAAAAGTTTAAAAACACTCATACAAAGTCAATAAATGCTGATAACAATGTCTGCTTTTTTTAAAAGATTTTATTTATTTGACAGAGAGAGTGGGAGACAGAGACAGAACATGAGCAGGGGGGACGAGGCAGAGGGAGAGGGAGAAACAGACTCCCCACCAAGGCTTGATCCCAGGACCCTGGGTTCATGACCTAAGCCAAAGGCAGACACCCAACTGACTGAGCCACCCAGGTGCCCCCAAACTGTCTGCTTTTTAATAAATTAAATCTTAGGTTTATGACAAAGGCATCACTCTAGATCATTTACAATTTCTAATGCTACAGTGTTTGAAAATTAGGGTAAGTGCTTTTGTAAAATTTGTAAAACATTACATGGACTGCTAAGAAATTGAGCAACCTAAATCTAGCAAAATAATTTTTATTTCTTTTTTCTTTATTAAAATGTTTTCTATCCCTGTCCTTGCCTCAGATCACATATCTAGGCTCAGTTTATAATATCATGTTCCATTTTGTGGTGCTATAGTGAAAAGGGCAGAAATGATCAAAAACCATCCTACAAAAGGGTGTTATTTGGCATTATTTGTTTTAGTAATATTTTATAAGAATTTCATAATTATTTATTCACTAAAAATGGGTTCTGAATATTAATGTAAACTGTGGACTGTGGGTGATTATGTTTGTTTGGGTTCATCACTTATAACAAATGCACCATTCTGGTGGAGGATGTTGATTGTGGGAGAAGCTGTGCCTGAGTAGGGGCAGGAAGTATGTGGGAAATCTCTGTACCTCCCTCTTAAGTTTGCTGTGAACCTGAAAGTTCTTTTAAAAACTAAAGTCTTTAAACAAAACAAGACAAACAAAAACAAAACATGGATTTTTGAGAACAGTTTTTTTTAGAGAGGAACCAGGGAGGATTGGGGCAGAAACAGCTTTGGAATCCAGTGCAAAGGTACTGAAGGGGGCAGCTCTTCCTTCAGGGAAATGTAGATATACTCAAATTCAAATGAAATCAGTATTAATTGCTTCATAGTTACAGTTGACATGGTTCTGGGTTCTGTTTATAAAATGCTGATTCTAAGCTTAAACAGGACTAAGTTTAATTTTTATCTCACACTAGAAATAACTAATAATACTTGAATAACTATTGTGCCAGGCACTGAAAATAAAAATTTATAAATGTTAACTTAATCTTCACAAAAATGTGGGGTGGTATTATCACAGGTAGAGAAATTGAGGCTCAGAGAAGATGATTAATCTATCCATCTTTCACAAAACTGGAAAATAGCAGAGTTAGGATTTGAATTCAGGTTACACCATAGTGCATAGCCCATGTTCCAAACGACAAAAATACCCCTCCTTTCTTGGTCTGTCTAAGTTTGGCACTTTAAACACTTCTATTTAACACCTTGGCTAAGTTCCATGAGTTATCCATTTCTGGGTGTCCCTAGTGTCTTTTAAGAAACAGGATGAGAAATTCCAGGATTTTTCAACTTCTATTATTATATCATTACATATACACATCACTGAGACTGAAAGGCTTGTTCCAGAAGGTGGAGCAATTCCTGACCTAGAAGAGGAAGTGGCTTCAAAGTGGGGGATGGAAGTGCAAGGCATTGACATCAATTCAAATCACAGCCTAGATTTGACGTCCTTTTTCAACCCCACACCTAAATTGCTTTACTCTTTAATTTTTTTCCACTTCAGTTATTTTCGTAAGTGATATATTTTTATTGTCCTGTCACAGTATTTTTACCCTGCATTCCTCTACTTTTTTTTTTCTTTCATTTTGCCCCTAAGGATTAGTTTTGGAGCTGTCACAGAAGAAATCAAATATGTCCTACAAACCTATTTTGATAAAATGTGTTTTCATGGTCCCCACACTCCAAAGGCCTGCAGGGAACAAAACATCCTTCCTGAGATGCATACCGTGTGAACACATAAAGTTTCTTCACAGCCGCATTCAGCAGGCTGAGCTCTCTTACACCGAGAGAAAGTGGCATTTCCAGTGACCTTTTGTGGGATAATTAAAGTCATCTTCATCTCTCAGGCCTCCACGGGGCTTTTTTGGTCTCCTCTTTTGGTGCCTTTGTCTCTCAGGCGTTTGCCTCTCTCCTTCTCACCGGGTGAGGCTGGGGCCTTTCTTTGCTTGCAGGGTGCTGTTCTCTTTTTGGACAGCCTTGTTCCGGCCGTTTGCAGGCCAGGTGATTCTCTAGCCCACTCTGGCCGATGAATGCTCGCCTGCCTGCTTTAACCTTTCATTTCTTTCTCATCATGTCAGTTGTCTTTACAGGCTTCGGACGCTGCCTGGTTAGTGCACATTTCTGATGTTCTCAAGCATCCACGAACTTCTGACATGTTCTAATTCTTGACCAACTGTGTTCTTCATGATGGTCATGCTAGACTTTTGTGTTCGTCACGTCCACTCTTTTGTTTTCACCAGACCCTATTTTTATTAAGTAGGCTTGTAGCATTTTCACTTAGTATAAAGTAGAGGTGGAGACAGAAGATGAGGTGTGAGATCAGACACCAAACAGTTTCCTGGATTTGAATCATAATTCCAATGCTCGTTAGTTTTGTGAATTTGAGGATGTTGCTTAAGCCCTTTGGGCCTCTGTTTCTCACATCTGTAAAATGAGAATAATAATAGTATCTACCTCCTGGGCTTGTTGTGAGAATTAAATGAGATCAGGTATGTGAAACACTTTTGCCAGCGTGGAGTAGGATTTTTTAGTAACTACACTGTTTATCTAAGCATGTGAGTTTTGCCACGTACTGAGGACTTTCACATCCTTTGTCATAGTTACGAATTGCAATAACCCTGTGCATTTGATAGATTAAGAATTCTTATTCTTGGTGTAAAAAGAAGCAGGCTTAGAAAGTAAAGCAACTTATTCATAATCCTGTAGCCAATATCACTGTGTGGCCAAGCTAGAAATGACACCTCTGTTGCTGTTTTTTTTTTTTTTTTTAATTACCAGTTTAACATTCGAAACATTGCGTGTTTCCTTTTCAGACTGACTTTAGCAGTCAACCTTCCTTTGTCCTTTTCAGTTCCCATTATCTGTTCTAAGGCTTTGCAGAATACCTTACACATAGTGGTTATCAGTATATATTTCTTAATTAAATGTACTGAATGTCTAAAGGAAGAAATATTCCAACTATGTTTAAAATGCATTTCTAGATATATCTCAGATAATTATGGCAATATTTCACCTCAATAATATTTATTTATTGCCTTCTCAATATAAGTATAAGCTATGGCATATAAAGGATAAAAGAGGAAAATAATAGGTAAGCTTATTTTATTTTAGCTGCCCTAAAATGCCCTCAGAGATTTGGGGTTTGCTTTTCTTCTATATTTATTGCCTGATACATCTTGCCTTATACTTCATAGTCTGAAAATTTAAATTATTTTTCTTCCCTATATATACCCCATCACTTTTATGTTCATGTTCTTCCCTTTTCCAGTAATGCTTATTTTGTGGAAACAACCATCTGTTTAATCATAATGTACTCAAGGAAATAGGCTGAGTTTATTCATCTCTGGACTTCAGCGATCAGCCTAGTCCCTGGTATAGCAGACGCTCAATAATTTAATTCTACTACACATTTTAGTCCTTTATTTATGGCACATGTTGATCACTGGACTGTGTTATATGTATGCCATATGCTGTTTCTATAATGTTCTCCTAAAATCTTCATAGTAGCCATACCATAGACAACAGTATTTATGCCCATTTGACAGATGGGGTTACAAGCTCAGAAGGGATGTTTAGTTTGCCCAAATTAATATGGATCGCTAGGGCAGAGCTAGGAATGGGCTCTATTACTCATTTACTTTTATGCAAACTGTATAGGGACCATGTTTGTTTTAATATCATCCACTTTGCCTTGCATATTCAACTGCTGATGTTTGTTGCTGAATGTGATCTATGTGCATATGTGTATCTATTTGTCATGTTTGTGATACCCACAGTATAAGTGCAAATCTGAGAATCCAGCCAGTACTACCAGTAGATCTATGCAGTAACCAGTTTCTTAAACTTCTGATTGGGGTAAGAGTGTCTTGACATGTTTCTTTTCTAATTTTTATGTTACTTGTCTGCTATCTTCAGTATACAAATATGGATCACAGACTGGCTGGCAGCTGCTATAGCCTTTCTACAACATCCTCTGGTTGTAGGAATGTTGCATATCTTCTATTCTATGGAAAGTATATGCTATACATAAGCTGCTGAAAGCTGTTGTACCCATTCAGTTCTCAAGGTCTTTATATATGGTCAGGGAGTCCTTATAGTCTAGGGATTCTACTGAAGAGCTCAGCTTGGTTACTTTTTACTCCTAAAGTTATTAAGAAAGCCCAACATTTATAAGCAAAACAAAAACATGAGAGGGACTTTACCAAGCTCTTGAAAGTTGCAAAGATACTAACAGCCTTTTGAGTCTGAAGCTACCTTTGGACTGGCTAGTCTAGGCCAGTGGTTTAATTTATAAGAATACCCGCTTAAAATTGTAGTTCTCGTCTATAATGGGAATAGTTGAGCCAGTTACTGGGGATCTGGGAAGCATGGCTAGAATGGAGAAGTTGGAATACCAATTATAATATAATAATGATGCTTTGTGTTTTTATAGACTATGTATAATATAACCTCTAAGAAGGTAAGGGCTATGGGGCGTCTGGGTGGCTCTGTCTGTTAAACGTCCAACTCTTGATTTTGGCTCAGGTCATGATCTCAGGGTCATGAGATCGAGCCCTGAGTGAGGCTGTGGGCTGGGTGTGGAATTTGCTTAAGGTTCTCTCTCTCCCTTTCCCTCTGCCCCTCCACCCCCCCACTCGCACATATGTGTGTGCTTTCTCTCTCAAAATAAAATAAAAATACAAATTAAAAAATGGTAAGAGCCATGTGGTAGTAAAAAGTGATAGGTTTTGGAGATGAAGAGAATTGAGTTTTAAACCTGGCAATCTCACATCTTACCTGTGTGACTCTGGACAGTTGCTTGAATCATGGCTCATCTAACTTCATTCACCTGTAAAACAGCTAAAAATACACAGCCTCTAGGGTTATTGTGATGATTATAGATAATACATATTACTGCCTTAACACATGATGAGTAAAGTGCTCAATAAATATTTATAACTGACTTTATTTTTACTGTTTTATAGCTCCTGTTATGAAGCAGTTCCACATTCAGATGAAGTAATTAATCCTACCAATGGAAGGTTTCTGTGATTTATAACAACAGTGTGCATGTATGTTCCTTACACTTATGTGGAGTTGTTATCTATGTAAATGTACTCCACAGTCTGAAAGTTTTATTAATACTTATATACAAAAATTTTACTTATATTAGATTCTTCTCTAAACCTGTTTTGTGGTTTTTATTCATCTCAGATCAAGAATCTATTTTATTTTTATTAAGATTTTATTTATTTATTTATTTATTTATTTATTTATTTGATGGGGGCAGAGAGAGAGAGACCACACAAAGGGAGAAGGAGTGGGAGGAGCAGACACCCTGCTGAGCAGGGAGCCCCTGTGGGGCTTGATTCCAGGACCCCAAGATCATAACCTGAGCCACAGGTACAGGCTTAACCAATGGAGCCACCCAGGTGCCCCTCAAGAACCTATTTTAATGACAACATCCCAAGTGCATTAGTTACCTTGCAAATACAACTCATCAGAGATGAGGTGAGTCTTTTCTAACCAAAATTGAGTATTAAAAATACTCTTTGTTTATTCATGTTAAAACTCATGGAGAAAAAAAAATAACAGAATGACATTCACTTTAAAGACTCAAATGATTAAATAATAAAGGTTTAAGAGATTGTACATCAAAGGTGACCTTAGAATGTATACTAAGAACTTTAAATGGATGTCCTCTTCTAGATCACTGAATATTGATTAGCATCCAAATCTAAACTCTTAGAAAAGTGTAACTATGGTCTATTTATAAGAATATAAATGAAATTAGATTTCCCTTGGGAAAATTAACTTACAATTATCTGGCCAGATTTGTTTTGCTAGATTTAAGACATGGACACCTTATTTTCTTTCTGGTGCACTGTGTAGAATCTTGGCATTAAGCCATTCCCGAGAATGGATATTGACATTTATGAAAATCACAGGAGTCAGTTTGACTCAACAATCTCCTATGAAAATGTTTCCAAGCCTTCAAATATATGATATAAATAAATGAGTGAAGAAGTAATGCCCTGTTTTCAGTTACGTATTATTGACAATGGTAATGGTTTCCAGCAGAATTCAAATAGATTAGTCAGTATGGTCTTAAGACCAAAGCAAGAGTTTAAGAAAACTAGAACTTATTTTTAACTGACTTTGATTAGTCACCTTGATCAATTCATCTAAATCATTGCACCTCTACCAATTGGACTTAATGGCAACACGTGCCAATAAATAATACCAACCTTTTGTAATCTAAAACTTTAGTGTATAGATAACAATAGAGGGTCTCAAAGACAGCTATTTCTGTTATAGAAAATATATTTTTAAGTCAATAATTTTTTAAAGATTTTATTTATTTGACAGGGAGAGAGATAGCAAGAGCAGGAACACAAGTAGGGGGAGTGGGAGAGGGAGAAGCAGGCTTCTTGCTGAGCAAGGAGCCCAATGTGGGGCTCGAGCACAGGATCCTGAGATCATGACCTGAGCCAAAGGCAGAGGCTTAACGACTGAACCACCCAGGTGCCCCAAGTCAATAATTTTTATGTACCCATTATTTATCAGGTGTTGGATTGAGCGCAAGGAGTGAAAACAAAGGTGAAGAGTCATAATGCCTTTGAAGAATCCCCTACCTAATGGGTGAAGTGCTTTAAATGGGCAACAAACTGGCTAAATTCAAATCTCTTGTTAAATGGAAATTTGTAATTTTATGAACAAGGCACCATTTACCTTTATATTATCTAATACACATGTTTTTAAAGTTAATAGATAATGTAAATGATATTTCACTTACCTAAAGAAGATTTTAAGTACTCACTTACAAACAAAAAGATAAATCCATAGATCATATTATAAAATAAAAGTGTTCAAAAAATATCATTCAGAATCATAGTTTTGAAAGTGGCTTTGGTGTTAAATAAGTTAAATACTCTCCTTTTATAGAAGCTGATACCTATAGAAATTATTTATGTGTCTTCTTCAAGGATGAAGTAGTGGTAGAACAGTAGCCAGAACTCAGGCTTCTTACCTTCTAGATTGTGATTACATTATTTATTATATATCATTAAAATATGACTGAAAAATCTTAACCCTTAAAATATTCTGGAAGAACTTTATGAAACCAGATTCAATTTCATATTGACCCAGAGGGAAGAAATTTAAAATATTTCATAATTCAGACTCTACCTAGACCATTTCATGTTTTCTACATACTCATGTTTGTAGCAGTGAGTTGCTGTTTGTATTGCCTTGTTTTCTTTATACTTGTTTCTGAAAACCAGTTTCCAAATAATGGATTTCTGATGCAATTGGGAGTAAGTCTAATTTTCATAATTGAGTATTACACAGACATTTGCTTATTATAAAGGCTATTCTTGCCTTTCTTGCCTTATCTCTTAGCACTGTCTCTTTCAAACCATTCACACTAAATATCAGGGGCTAATTGTAGCTTCTTTCATGCTCTACCATCCCCTTTACTCAGACTGTCCAGTGGCTTATAATATCTTCTATGTCTTCTTTTCTTGGATAGTTCTTCAAACCTGAGCTTAGATACTGCTTCCCCATAGAGAAACATCTGGATATCCCTGCCCTGGTGAATGATTTCCATCTTCATGTGCTCCCATCATACCCTCTATATCTCATCTCCATCCTATTATGTTCTATATAGTGTTGTGGTTGACTCCTTATTATCTTTCACCTATATTTGGTGGTACATTCCTCTGTCGTGTTCACTCTTATATCTTCAGCAATTGGCTCAGCACGTAGTAGGAACAAAATAAGTACTATTTATTTATTTATTTATTTATTTATTTATTTTCTTAGGTAAGGGAGGGGCAGAGGGAATGGTAGAGAGAGAATCATAAGCAAGCTCCATGCCCAATGCAGAGCCTGCTGCAGGCTCGATCTCACAACCCTGAGACCATGACCCAAGCTGAAATCAGGAGTCGAACACTCAACTGACTGAGCCGCCCAGGTGCTCCTATTTTTATTACATAAAAAATGAAGATGCCAACATTGTATTTGTTAAGGAAATATTATTATATTTTGGAGGAAGTTTATTTTCTTGTATTATCCATATGAAATCTGAGTCAATACTCAGTACTCACTAGTGAAACATACTTTCAATGTAAAAAATAAGAGAGACATCTAAAACATTGAGAGAGGCATCTAAAACATCAAAACAGATATTTAAAACACAGAGAGGGAAATAGATATGTAAAGAATCAAGAGAGATATCTGGTTTGTTTCATGGGAGCATTTTTAGAAAATCCCTGAATCATCTGAAAAACTGCATTTATATTCATGGTTAGAATGTACATTTTTATTTTGGAATCAGCATTTGTCTGACAGCACTTGTAAGGAAAAAGAGCAGAAAAAGAAGTACACCTCACATACTAATTATTTCTGCTTCTATCAGAAAATCATTTATACTATGGATTACTAAGAAATATTGAAGTTGAAAGCCACCTTAGAATTATTGTATTCAGCTCAATCAATTAGCAAAGGAGAAAACTAGATTAAATAAGTCTCACAAGATCAGACAACTGGCTGGTGGAAGAGCAAGAACTGGAGGCTAAGTTTCCTAGCTCCTACATTTGGGCATTGCATACCCTACCACATATAACAGTAGTAATAATAGGCATGTTTTTAGTGTTTTAGCTTTCACAAATCTGTTTACCTACATGGAAGGATCTTGATTTTTACAGTAAATGTAGAAAAAATGTAAGTCTAGGTGTTTGCTCTTACACACTGGAAAAATCCTTGGAAGATGAATATATTTCTACTTTGAGGCCATGGTTAGGAAAAGTTGTGTTAAGAAGACTGGACTTTCTTTTATTAGTACTAGGCTTAGTGTAAGCAATCTCAGTATTCACTTATTAACTCACTTCTTTATTGGGAACCTACTGTATACAGAGTTTATGTTAGGTACTATAGGGTATTTAATGACAGAGGGAATATCTTTTACACAATTAAGTTTCTTTCAGGCTAGTATAGAAGTAATAGGCACTTGGTAATTCAGAGTACATGTCACTCTATAATTTTGATGCCACCTATTGAATATAAGTTAATTTCCATAAACACGTTATACACATTTCTCTATTAAAATACTAAACACATACCCTACTGCATGTGGCTTATTCCTTGAGTTGATTTTTAGATCCTTGGCAGTTAACATGTATGTTGTCACGATAGCACTATTTGTATAAATTTTCATTTAGTTGTTAATTCACACATATAAGACACTAAAAACCAGATACTCTTTTAAGGGATTTATACTTTTCTACACATTTAACCATTGAATTCAAGAAAGAAATTTCTTTCTTGAAGGGTAGATCAGAGGATTTTTTTTTTTTTTAAAGAAAGAGTGAGTTTGAGCTGGGTCACAAAATAACACAAAAGTCTGGGTATTTAATCAATAAACATTTACTGAGAGCTGCCAGGTAGAACAGTGACTCATCTCATAACCAGATTGTGTTTCTTGGGAAACTAAATCTCTTTTTGCCTCAGTTTTTGCAAGTTTAAACTGGGGATTACAGTCATAGTTGCCTCACAGGTTCTTGTGAAGTATAAAATCTTATGAGGCATGAAGATCTCAGCTCCATGCCTGACACATAGAAAGAACTCAGTGAACATTTGTGTTTGTTTTCATTACTATTCACTCTTGTATGTATAGGGACAAGACAAAAACAGTTCAGTTATAAGGATCAACAGGAGCCCTAGGAATGGCCTGCAGGCTTAAATAGTGTCATAATATAGCAAAAAAGGTCCCAACATGGGGCAGGGAAAAAATACGAGTAGTAGAGGAAGCAGGTATAAAGCAGGGAGAGTAAATGCGTGTAAGAGAAGAAAAGAAATATTGTGGAGAATATTTTGATAGAGCTCAAATAGTGGCTTGTATTAATTAGGTTATTGGTGTATACCAATTGATTGTCTGCCCCCACTAAGGATCTTCTACCCCTTATTAATGTTAATAACTAAAACATGAACTTTCCAAAGCTCCTGATATAAAGTGACCTTTTCCAAACGCTGCTGCTGCTGAGGGCCAAGTCATTACAATAGTGCAAAATCATATATTGCCTACAGAATAGGGCTGCAATTTCTTAACATGGTATGTAAATTCCTCTAAAATATATTTATTCTAATGCCTGATCAAAAAACATGTATTTATTTTGAGAATGTCAAAGGTCTTCTCTGTGTTGGGAAGACTATTGGGAAATGGATTTAGAGAGAAGGAAATGTTAGGAAGATATTGAGGATCAACTAAATGCAAGTCCATGTCTTTCATATACATTATCTCATTTCAATCCTTACATAACTCTCTAAGGGAGACTTTCATAGCAATTCCACACCCATTAAAAACATGGGTGTTCTGAAAGATTACACAGGATAGAACAGGAACTTGAGTTCAATTGTTTTAGCTATCAGTCCAGTGCTCACAGATTCCTTCCACAGTACTTGGGAATCCAAATAAGTTGGCAATGTCTCCATTATCTACAGAAACTCAAGTTCAAATGGGGCAATGTGTGGACCTCAGATATCATCAGCACAATAGCACAAGTCTGCTGCTGAGAAGAGAGATAATCATTAACATCAGTGAAGACAGCTAAATTCAGCTGGTTTCAAAATTTCCTTATCTAAGTGGTGATTGAAATAAGAAAAAGTCTGCTTTGTTAGAACATATTAATATAGAGTCCTTCTCAAATCCTGGGCCAGCAGCAGTAGATTAATAAATGTGAAGAAGGATAGAAAATGGACCAATAAAATTGGTTGGTGAATGACAGATGCAGGAGGCAGCGGAGGAGACAGACAGGCTGGAGAAAAAAATAGAAACCAGAGAAAAGGGAAATCAAGTGACAGAATTATCTCACACAAAACAAAAAGAAATGTGAAGTGTATATATTTCAGAAACTAAAGAACCATTGTTAACCTAGATAGGGAAGTTATGATCTTGTTCATACAAAACATTGCTCTAACCTAACCAATATGCCCTCTGAGAATCCCAGCAGTAATGGGGATGTGACTGGGAATCTAATCCCTTCAGGTGTTCAGTGGAGTTTGCAAATGGCCTGGGGAAAGAAAAGAGATTTTCATATGTGTATTTCAGAGTTTAAACTCAAGTCAGTCCATAAAGGTTGGGACAAGGAAAGGTGATGGTCTTGAAAGATCCACATGTACTACTAAACAGGAGGTGGGGGACAGGGAAGGAGGGAGAAAAGAAGAAGAAAGAGATGGGGGTATAGGGAAAGGAGTAGAGAAACATGGAGTTAATAAGAATGGTAATAGGGTGCCTGGGTGGCTCAGTTGGTTGGGTGACTGCCTTTGGCTCAGGTCATGATCCTGGAGTCCCGGGATCGAGTCCCGCATCAGGCTCCCTGCTCAGTGGAGAGTCTGCTTCTCCCTCTGACCCTAACCCCTCTTGTGCTCTCTTTCTCTCACTCTCTCTCTCAAATAAATAAAAATTAAAATAAGAATGGTAATAGTTAACATTCCACACTCCTTTCGGCTTTGCATACTTTTTGTATCCATTTGCCAGAACTAATGTAGTATAGTATAGATTGGGGCATTGAGGATTGGTGTTATTAATTTCTAGTTACAAACGCAGGTCAGCTTATTTTACTCATTTCTATGTCAGTGTCCTTATCTATAATTTGGTGTAATTATTTTATATCCATTTACTGCTTTAATTTTTGAGAATTAAGCCCAGCCTATGTATATGATATACATAGACTGAAAAGGTAAATGCCAAATGGCAGGTACCATTTTCTTTTTATCCCTTTACATATTGTAGGGTAGATACACTGAGTATAAAATAAAACTGAAACGTGGGCGCCTGGGTGGCTCAGTTGGTTAAGCGACTACCTTCGGCTCAGGTCATGATCCTGGAGTCCCTGGATCGACTTCCGCCTCGGGCTCCCTGCTCAGCAGAGAGTCTGCTTCTCCCTCTGACTCTACCCCCTCTCATGTGGTCTCTCTCTCTCTCTCATTCTCTCTGTCTCAAATAAATAAAATCTTAAAAAAAAAAACCTGAAACTTAAGAAAATTACTTCAGTGATACACAGAAATTAATGTGTGTAAACTAGTGGAGGAAACATTTACTTTTGAACAAATGAAAGAGGCGGGGATTGCTGGAGAAAACCCCAGCTGAGTGGACTTCAAGGCCTGGAGAGATCAAGCATTCCTTGTGTGAGTGGAAACACAGAGGTGATTAAGACAGGAAGGAGAGACAAAGCTAGTGATTCTATTTGTCAAGTGACTGGGTGGGTTAAAAAATACATAGGGAAACAAGATGGAAAAATTGGCTAATGGAAGGATTAGAGAGGGAGATGGGTAACAGGCTGGATAGTTAGACCAACTGTGTAGGTAGAGGGGAGACTTTGCTGACTTCTGAGGAAATGTGTCACTTTAGTGGAACTGTTCTTTAAGAAAAATTATAGGTCACAAAAAAAGAAAAAGAAAAATTATAGATCACATATATGATAATTTAGAGATGGCGGTGGGTGTGGGAAATTTGAAGAATAGTTATTCATTCAGAAGTATCTTCTCAAGTCCAGGAGAAAAACAGTGTTGTTTTTTTTTTTCTTAAATTTTTAAGGTATTTTGCAAAACAGGTTCACAAAGAGCCTAAAAGAATAAATAAAATCAGTTAATCCCTATATGTAGTTTCCATATATTGTTGCCACAGTCTGAATTGTTTTCTGGTGAAATATCTAATATTAAAGCAAAAATGGAATAAAACTAAAGAACAAATAGAAATTTCTGCAGTAAAGGTATTTTTCATTCAAGATTTTATTTAAATTCAAGTGAGTTAACATATAGTGTAGTATTCATTTTAGGGGTAAAATTAAGTGATTCATCAGTTGCATATAACACCCAATGCTCATTACATCAAGTGCCCTCCTTAATGCGCATCACCCAGTTACCCCATCCCCCATCCACATCCCCTCCAGCAACACTCAAGTTTGTTCCCTATAATTAAGAGTGTCTTATGGTTTGCCTCCTTCTCTGTTTTTATCTTATTTTATTTTTCCTTCTCCTCCCCTTCATCTGTTTTGTTTCTTAAATTCTACATATCAGTGAAATCATATGGTATTTGTCTTTCTCTGACTGACTTATTTCACTTAGCATAATACCCTCTATTTCCATCCATGTTGTTGCAAATGGCAAGATTTCATTCTTTTTGATGGCTGAGTAATATTCTATTACATATGTATATACCAAAATTTCTTTTTCCATGCAGTAAGTGTATTTCTAAATGTGACTTTATTTACTTTATATTAGGAAAATATAGATTTCGACAGATTTAGTAATCTAATCTGTGTGCAATCAGAGGTGAGTCCACTATAACATCTGGCTCTAGCTTCTAACTATTTCTGATTGGAAATCATAGTGTTACATTGGCAGTTTCTGTAAAATGATTCTTATAAACCCTTCTTTCAGTTCCTTCATATTTCTTCCTCAGTATTAAAACTAACTGATCTTTGTATTTCAATGTCTGTCCATTACATTTCCAGTCCTTCTTCCAGTCTGCCAAAAGGATCATTCAAATGCAACTTCCCTATTTCCCCTGTCCTTCTTCCCAATCAAAATAATAATGCCTTCCATTACCTGTAGATTAAGTGTAAGGAAGCTAATATTTATCATGGGTTTATAATATCAATTTGGAAAAGATGATTCTAGAAAGTATTCATTTGAGAAAAGGCTGTAACACAGTTGGGATAATTCAAAGTCTGATCATTCTACCATAGACTACTATTAACTGCAGCAAAACGATGCAAATTAAAATCAAAACCTGTTCTCAAATGTGTCTCCCAATCTTTTGTTTTGTGTTATGTTAACTGTAGCATTTCAACATGTCTTAGAGACATTCATATGGTTCTTTGTTTATATGAAATTGTTTAAGAGTGCACTGAAAAAAAAATAAAAATGGTGATTATAGGTACTTATTATACAATGCCATCATCTAAACGGAGTTGGGTTAACACAAACCTTAGTAATAGTTCCTCTAAAATTGAGACTACAGTTTTCCTACCAAAGAATTAAAACTGCATTTGTAGTTATTTCAAAATAAACTATATGCATGTAATAATATAAGAAAAATAGAAGATAATGTGTGTTAGAGGAAATGAAATTATGATTTTTCAGATATTTCCCTAAAAATCTGAATCAACTAAACCTATAAAAACTTTTAAATAAGCTTAATAGTACTCACAATAATTAGATAGAAAATGCGTTAGAGTGAAAATATTTTTGCCTTCTTTCAACAGAAGAATATCTCAAAACTAACAAGGACATATGTAAAACTCCTACAAAGAGGACACATTTTAAAATTTGGGGGGGGAATTTGGGGCACCTGGGTTGTTCAGTTGATTAGGCCTCTGACTCTTGGTTTTGATTCAGGTTGTGCTCTCAGGGGTATGAGATCGAGCCCCATATTGAGCTCCATGCTCAGCGCAGAATCTGCTTCAGACTCTCTCTCCCTCTCCACCTCCCCCCTTGATGTCTGTCTCTTCCTTTCTCTCTCTAAAACAAATAAATCTTTAAGAAAATTCTGGGGGGAATTCAATAAAGACTGGGAAGAATGAGCCTTATAAAGATATTGATCCTCAAAATTATATGTATACACAATTCTAAACCACCTATTTTGTATTATGTGTATTTGGGAAGATTTACATATTTTATTTATATATTTTTAAAGATTTATTTGTTTATTAAAGAGAGTGTGTATGTATGAACAGGGGCAGGGGGCAGAAGGAGGGGGAGAAAGAGGCTTCAAGCAGACTCCCCACAGATCATGGAGCCCAACATGGGGCTCGATCCCAGGACCCTGAGATCGTGATCGGAGTCAAAATCAGGAGTTAGCTGTTTAACTGACTGAGCTATCCAGGTGCCCCAAGATTTATATATTTTAAAGATTTGCAATGAGTATAGGCTACCATACCACGTATTTTAAAAATACATAAAAAACTACTGTATACCTGAAATAATATAACATTTTATGTCAACTATACTTCAGTAGAAAAAAAAAAGATGTATGAAATCTAAAACACCACAGCCTCCTGCAGAAAAATACAGATAAATATATAGGTTCTAATTTAGTATATGATAAATATAGCATTTTAAATCTGTGAAAAAATGATAGCTTATGCAAAATTGGTGGTGAGACAAAAAGCCTACATTATACCAATTTATTTTTAGGAAATAATCGTAGATATGAGCAAAGATTTAGAAATAAGAATGTTAATTTCAGTTCCCTTTGGAAAATGGGAGCCAACTTAAATGTCTAAAACAAAGGACTAGTTAAATAAAGTGTATGCTTATAGAATAAAATTATGTATTTTTCAAAAGGCAATAAAAATATATATAATATGTAAATATATTTGTAATATATTTAGTTTGAAAAAACACAAAATTATATCTACTGTATGATTTCTTTATAATTTCATTCTAAAAGAATCAAAACCAATATCTTAACAGCTATTATTTGTATATAGTGGGGGAATTTATAGGTAATATTTAATTTTTATGGTTACTTTTTGTATCTGTATTTTTTAAAATCCAATTGTTGCCATGAATATTATTTTGTACCTAGAAAAAAGACAATGGGAATTATACAGTATAAAGATTCATTCAAATCATATGCCTCTACAAATTATCATCTTAAAACAAAAATTCTATTTCCTGAGTTACTTGTTCCTCTGCTTTTATTTTGGAGGACTCTTCCTCCAACACCAAATTGGTAACTGCTGCTGTGCTGTTTGCTTTACTCCTCACAGATCCTCAGTATCTGATAGTCACTTACTGGCTGCACAACATTCATAAGGGTTGAAAGGCACAATCCCTTTAGAAACCTGACTTTTTAGTAAGGTTTTTCAAGGAATGTCCTTTGTTTTCTTTTTCTTAGCTCTTCCTTTTTTAATTCTCCCTTCCCTTCAGATACTGTTTCCCTGGAGCTTTGAGAAAATTGCATTCCCCCCACCCCCCGTAAAGTGCCCTTTAGAGAAAAGTGAACTCACAGGACCCCGAGGGTGGCAGCACCTGTCTGCTACAGCCCCAAATCATTTCTGGCAGGATCTACCTGGCTATTAGATTTTCCTTCCATTCCGGGCCATGAGTCAGTAAAATCCAAGCATGGCCATAGTGAAGAAATTTCTTTCTACTTGAGTTTGAGAGGGGGATGAGACCATCTGCTTTCCTCCAGGATGATCTTTTTAAGGATGAACAACCTTGAGTCCATTGGTCTTGCATAGCCTTCTCTTCAGTCCCTTTGTCTCAGTCCGGCATCTTGCTCACTTGGGTTCTGGCCTTGAGGCCCAGCCTCCTTGGTAAGATCTTTGGCCCCTCAAGTAGGGTTTGTTGTTTTGTTTTATTTCCCTGATTTCTCTTCCCTGAAAAATCCTGTTAGTTCTGTCATTGGCTACAACTAAGCTCATTCTCTCTCGTCTAACTCAGACCCTATCAGAATATCTGTCCTTTCAGTTAGTAGAATCTACTGAGCATCATTTTTGTGCTTAGGATGGCACTAAATTCCTCTGCTCACCACTGTGAAGTTGAATCCCTGGAAGGTTGAGCTCAGTTTAGTGACCCACTTAGTTTCTTTGAGGCCTCTACAAGGACAAAAAGTTTGTTTAGTTGTTATTTTGGCCCTGCTAGCATGCCCTACAGCTATGTTTATCTATTTGGATAAGAATTATCTATTTGGATAAGAATAGTCTATGTCATCAACTCCTCAAATTCCCTTGACTGAAAAATAGTCCTTCATTGGTGCTATAGATCCTAAATGCCTATGCAAAACTTTTGTTAAGTCATATTTGAAATAAGCTATTTCCATTCCTGAAAATATATAATCCATGAATTTCATGGTTATATAGATAGCTATTTAAGCTAAAATACTGAAAATCCTACAAGGCCTGCTTGTATTAACCCTTCTTATTCAGTCAACTGAATCTGGTGAAAATTATCTAATGTATTTCAAATGCATACACCTAATTCTAACCTTATTGCCATGTTGGTAATTGGTTGTTTTTTTTTTTTTTTTTTGGTTATTTTCATTTTTATTTTTGCAATGGTCTTATAACCAGTCTTGTTGACTCCAGTAATTCCAACCCCAGTGCATACTCAACATTGACACCAATATAACAGTTTTGTATTGTATTGTATCTTTGTTTCAGCAATGTAGAATTTATTCTTTTGTATAAGTGCATAGCGTTTTTTAAAAAGCTTTATTTTAATAATAGATCTAATTAAATTTCAATTATTGTGGATTTAAACAAAAAATCATTTGTTAGTATATAATTGTTTAATCTCTTATCACACTATATATTTTTACGGGTATCTGTTATACTGTTTTCCATTTCTTTCGTTTTTGAGTCTGTTTTTGTTTTTGTTTTTTTTTTACATAGTTAAAGCATTGCCAATTTTGTCTTTTTTTTGGAAAAACTCGTGATTACTTTCAATAATATGTTATTTATTCTGGTGTCTATTTTATTTATTTCTGGTTTTTCTTTGTTATTTCCTTCCTTCCTCTGCTAAATTTCAGCTAAGTTTTTTCTTTTTCTAGTTCCGGGTAGTATAATTTTGTTTATTTGAACTTTTTTTCTTAATACAAGCATTTATAGAATAAATTTCACTCTAACTTTGCTTTTGATGCATCCCATAGGATTTGGAATATTGTGTTTTCTTTTCCTTTTGTTTTGAGACATCTTTTGATATTCATTTGATTTCTTATTTGGTCAATTGCTGGTGCAGTAGTGTGTTGTTTAATGTTTACATATTAAATATTTATCATTTACATTGAAAAAATAAAAAATCATCAAAGAAAGATAAATTTTTTTTAGTGATGGTAGTCTCCTACTTCTTATCCAAAGGAATATCTTTGAAAACACTTTCACACTCATGCTTACGTTTATTCTCAGAGGTCAAAGATTCATGATAGACAGTGTTACAACAAGCTGTTCTTTACAAATAATTTAT
The DNA here is from genome assembly GCF_009762305.2 of Zalophus californianus. Lineage (NCBI taxonomy): Eukaryota > Metazoa > Chordata > Mammalia > Carnivora > Otariidae > Zalophus > Zalophus californianus. The sequence continues at coordinate 50,756,251 of NC_045605.1, forward strand.
AAAATTTAGCCCTTTAGAAGATAAAGAGAACTAAGATAATATAGATCAATCCTTTATTTTATAAATGGAGAAATAAAAGTTCACAAACTGAATTATTGCCTCTAGTCTGTCATTCTCTAAGATTTATAAACTCCTGGAGGTCAGGAACTACATTTTGTTGAATATGATATTTTCACCACTTAGTCCAAAATTTATTTTATTTATTCACATTTGCTAAGTGAATGAAGAAATGTCTTCATTGTTACAAAGGGGTGGAGTTCTGAATTATTATTATTATTATCTTAGACATTTCCACCAAAAATAGGAACCATTTATTAAGGACTTATCTGAGTGATTGGGTAACAGGCAGATTTTATTTATATTACAAAATTATTTTGAAAATTGTGCTCAGAAACGATTGATTACCTTTTTGAACCCTATGTTGATAGGTACTATTATAACTCTCTTCATTTTATAGGTTGAGAACATGAGGCATGGAGAAATTGAGTCCCTTCCAGCAAAGGTCACACTTCCAGGAAGTGATAGAATTGAATTCAAATCCCAGTAATCAGAGACTAGAACTTGTATTCTTTTTTTTTTAATTTTATTTATTTATTTGACAGAGAGAGACACAGTGAGAAAGGGAACACAAGCAGGGGGAGCGGGAGAGGGAGAAGCAGCCTTCCCTGCAGAGCAGGGTGCCTCATGCGGGCCTCAATCCCAGGGCCCTGGGATCATGACCTGAGCCGAAGGCAGACGTTTAACCATCTGAGCCACCCAGGCACCCCAATTGCATTTTATTCTTGACCTAAATGAGAAAATTTAGGGGTTTCAAGTTCAAATTTTTATATATTGTAATATGGGAAAAAATTTCATGAAAATCTAAATGGTTCCAGAAACCATGCCTAAAATTGAGATGATACTGCTTTTCATCAAAAGATTATATAGAGCAGTTCACTTTACCACTGAAAAATCTATCATTTTTAAGTGAGAAAGCCAAATAGAAGTGATGACTTTTCAGCTGAATTAATTTTATTTCATACTTTTAATTTTGTCCTTTAGAAGAGAATAAGAGTAAAACATTCACTTTACCTGGAACAATTTATAGCTGCATTTAATTTTGAATAGAGAGCTAAGATGAAGGGATAGATAAAAATTTAATTTTTCAGGGCTCCTGGGTGGCTCAGTTGTTAAGCATCTGCCTTCAGCTCAGGTCATGATCCCAGGGTTCTGGGATCAAGTCCTACGTCGGGCTCCCTGCTCGGCGGGGAGTCTGCTTCTCCCTCTCCCTCTGCTGCTCCCCCTGCTTGTGCTCTCTCTCTGTCAAATAAATAAATAAAATCTTTAACAAAATTATTTTTTTCTGACTTCTATGTTTCCCATTTGGAATCTTTAACAATAGCCTTTCATATTCAGATTTCTTTGACTTTAAGATTATTTTTAGCAGAGATTTATTTACTAAGGGTAGAGTAGACTTTGCAACAATAATTTAAAATAACTGAATGCAGGACTACAATCACCTCCAAATATAACATACAAACATTCTCAGAAGGATGTCTTTTGGAAACCTGACAAAAATACAGTTCTTCAAATAAAACATTTATTGTGGGGTGCCTGGGTGGCTCAGTCGTTAAGCGTCTGCCTTCGGCTCAGGTCATGATCCGGAGGTCCTGGGATCGAGCCCCTGCATCGGGCTCCCTGCTCTGCGGGAAGCCTGCTTCTCCCTCTCCCACTCCCCCTGCTTGTGTTCCCTCTCACTGTGTCTCCCTCTCTGTCTGTCAAACAAATAAATAAAATCTTAAAAAAAAATTAAAAAAAGAAAACATTTATTGTTCCTAATCAAAGAAACACAGATTTAAAAATAAGTAATGCAATGTTGGAGACATCCAGAAAAATGATGCTTAGCATTTAGAAGGATGGGGTGCCAGGCATATAAAGAGAACTGGCAGCTAGAAGAAATGGGTTTGAGTACTTCCACTTGTTGGCTGTGTGACTTGTCTGTATCTCAGTTCTTTATTAGTAAATAAGATTTCATCTGATATGGATTAGACAAGTAATGATTTCTAAAAGGTTAATTAGGTCAATATAAATTTAAAAACTGTATGTCTAGAATTTTCCATATCCATGAAATTTCCCCTTTCTTCTTGCTACTTGAGAGCTTCTGCCATATAAAGTTCATGTAGGAATCTTAATAGGTATTAGAACAAGCAGATAATGTGCCTTAGGATGTTTCCTTTTTTCCTGTGCAGTTTTCAAATAAAATGCTTTAAAATTACTTAATTAAGAGTGCTGATATGAAAGCCAAGTATGTGTTTACCAAAATTTCTGTACCATAACACTGTCTTGGCCTGTCTTCAATTTACACTTGAAACTGAGTTAGTCACGAAGAGGCTTCAAGTAGTTTCTTATTAAGTTTGACAAATGTAAAAAAAAAAAAAATGAAGTTAGAAGAGATTTGCTTTTTGTCAGTCATGACCTTTTGCTGTCTGATTTAGTCTGAGAGCTTTCCAGCTGGAGTGCCTACTCCACCCTCAAGAGGCCTGTGCGTCTATGTAAAGTCATTTATTTCTGAAATGCACTTGCCTCCTTTCATGTCTGGAGGGGACCATCTTTCCTCTGGCCCCAGTGAGTGTGATTTAATTCTTTTTGTATAGCTCTTTGTTTAAACCTCAGCAGAATATTATCAGGAGCAGTACTGAAGCTCTAACTCAATAGAATATTTTCACAGGCTTCTGCAAAATATTGCACCTTGGTAGAGTATAATTAGCCTTTTACTCTGAGTTTCTTAGATGTATGTAACAAGTTATAGGTGTTCAATAAATATATGTACTGGCAAACTGATCCTGTATATTTTCTGTCTCTGTTCTTTTTGATGCCTTAGATAATAAATTCCACATAATATTTAGTAGCCTTTCGTTTAGTCAAATAGAACCACATATATACATTGACCACTTGTATATTAGTCCAAAAACACTAATTTACTTGAAAATATAGCTTAATTCCAAATATACTTCCATTTAACATTTTTCATTGAGTCCTAACTATGTGATAAGAATTCTGTTAATCATTCAAGGAAAAATGCTATAAAATAAGATATGATTTCAGTGTAAGATGATCATACTCTAGATGAGGTAAGAACTAAGCACACCCACATAACGATTATGTAATATACACTATATGATAATGTTAATGAGCCTCAACACAAATCATATCTCTTTTGGGGTAGTCAAGAAAAAACTGGAAACAGGAGATGGTGTTAGAGCTGAGTCTGATAAGTTGTCTGTGCTGGACTAAAGTAAGCCTTCACCTTTTAGGTGAGCAACAAGTAAGTGCAAAGGCATCTGGTTGGAAAGTTGACTTACTGGGGAACCAGTTGATAAAATTTTCTTGGGCTGAATATATGGTCAAAGCATTTAGGGAAGTAGATTAGATCTGGAAGGTTAAGGTCTATGAATAACCTTCAATTATAAACTAAGCATATTGTGTGTGTGTGTGTGTGTGTGTGTTGAGGAGGGAAAACATGATAATTCTGTTATTTCTGAAAAAGTTTGTTCTGATTGAGGAAAGCATGGCAGTAAGGAGAGAATTTAGAAAGCAGTGATAATTTTCTAGGTGTGATGCCATAAAAGTCTAACTGGAACTTTTAAAATTAGTAGCAGTAAAAACTGAGATGAAAAAATAAAACAAGGGGCACCTGGGTGGCTCTGTTGGTTAAGCATCTGCCTTTGGCTCTGGTCATGATCCCAGGGTCTTGGGATCGAGTCCCGCATCAGGCTCCAGCCCCACATTAGGCTCCCTGCTCAGTGGGCAGCCTGCTTCTCCCTCTGCCTCTGCCTCTCCCCCTGCTTGTGCTCTCTCACTCTCTCTCTGTCAAATAAATAAATAAAATCTTAAAAAAAACCACATTTTTTTCCTTAAATGACCTAGAGCAGTGGTTTTCAGACCAGTGGCATCAAATACAGAGATACTGAATCTGAAGCTCTGGCAGAGGAGGGGAGGTAGCAGTCTGTATTATAATAACCCCCCATCCCCCCACCCCCGATGATTCTGATGTACTTCTAAGTCTGAGAATTATTGGCTGAAATTTTGTAATGAATTATAAGGATTTTTTTTTCTGTGTCATTCAAATGCTCATTCACCATTCGTTTATTAACATGATTCATTGACTCTAGGATATTACTGGTTTTAAGATTCAGTGCTACTTTATGTGTCATTAAAAATGCTGCCAATTAAGCCAATTCATGCCATCAATTTTAAGATGCAACCCAATTTCAGAAGTGTTAAAAAATAAAAATGTCCATCTTAGAATTTATAAAACATGTTGTGTTGACTGCCATGAAATCATACTGAATAAAAGAGGTGATGTTTCACAGATACATCAAACTATTCCTGTGCTTATTCTCATCAAACTTTGAACCAAAACCTAGATTCATTTCTTTTTGTTTTTAACTCAGACTTCATGTTTCTACTCTTTTCTTTTCAGTAATGGGTTATCTGAATCTAAATTATTGGAATCTGCCTCTATTTTTCCCTCACAAGTAAAAAGGACAGAAATGTTTAGGGCATTAATATTTAGGTATTGGTAATAATTAATTACATTTTACAGAACTGAGAAACATTTTTTGGGAGGAAGGGCAGGTTTCCCTTTCAACTAATATCTTCCACACCCCACCATCAGTGTATTGCTCCAGTTACCACAGACACAATTGAGAATAAAACATGCTATGCCTGTATTTCAGGAACTCCCACAAAGTCTGTTAGTGATCTTCAGCGTGTTTGGAAATGTTTGGGTCACGTAAAATTTTGCAAGCACATCTGTCTCCTGAACATTCTGCTCTTACAGTCTCCCCAGGGGAGAACAGGGTCATCCTATACCCATATTTTCCTCATAGTTTTCTCCCATTAACTTCTGAGCTTTGCTCTTTTTCTATCTTTCACTTCCCTTTGTCTCTTTTATATTCTGTACAGGTCATTCTCCCAGTCAAGAAGCAGTCCATACTTCTGACTTTGCTGTACTACATTTTCCTCAGGCTGAACTTAGTATGGACTGAGAAGTACCCACAGGCTGCAGTACATGCATTTAGGAATAGTTGGTACACAGAAACTGGAGAAAAATTAAAACCAAACTATGGATATAGTCTAAATAGGTAACCAATCCTAAAGGATAGAGAGAACAAGAAACTGTAAACATAAAGCACTGGGATAAAGAGAGAACCAAGTTAGTTGAGAAGTCTGAGGTAGACCTGAGCCAAGGGGCGAGGGGCATAGCTGCTGGTGATGGGGCTGCTACTTCCACTCTGGTCAAGTAAGATACAGAGATGAAGGTTTTATACCCATTTTTACCTGAGAAGGTGACACTGAGCATAAATAAGTGATTTGCCTAAATTCACTAGGTTAGTCAGCAGCTCAGATGAAGCTTCTGGCCAGGACTTTTGCCCCACAGCCTAGCAGCATTACCCCCACATATAACACTAATATGTGAGGTTATGGAATACTTTCCCAACAATTGCTAATTCATCATAGAGATCTGGCAGTTAAAAGATGTTAAAAAATTAAAAGATGTTAATTAAAAACAGAACTACATTGTTTGGTATAGTGTGTATATAAAAATAAGGTAGAGTTACTTATTCTCTGAGAATCACTTTTATCCCATAAAAGATGAGGAAAGTGATTTCTTCACCCCTACTTCTTAGTTTGTCTTATGCAAAAGAAAATCCCCCAAACAAACAGAAAGCCAGAAAGCAAAACAACTTATAAAATATAAATGTCATAGAAATGTGAGATATAATAAATATCATTATCATTCAACAGGAATTAGACTAAATGTTTGCTTGGGTTGAGTTACACACATACACACACACACACACACACACACACACAGTTGCTTCTGGTGGTGACTTTTTTTTTTCTCGGTGACTTTAAAGCACGGTCTTCTATATGGATGTTGGTGTGAAGTCCCACATCTGCCATTTATAAACATTCTAAATCTGGTGAGTCAGTTAACCTCTCTAAAGCCCAGTTTTCTCATCTATAAAATAGTAATAGTACTAGTATCTATGCTATAGGAGGTTATTGAGGATTAAATAAGATAAAAAAGAAAAAAAATAAGATAATAACATAATTACTATTTAATATGTCATCATTAAAGTCCTTAGGTTTAGTCTAATGCCATGGCTGTTAGAAACCACCCATTTGGTGGAAAACACAACATATAACATTTGGGAACCATCAGCTATACCTTGGCTGGAGTTCTAGGTGTTTGAAAAAATATTATTTTGTTGGGTGCCCGCAACAAATCTGTACATTGGCTATTAATGTCTTTATTTTATGGATGGGCACACCAAAGCACAAAGAGTGTAACTTACTTGTCCAAGGTCAGAAGGCCTATAATTGGAAGAGAAAGGAATGGAACACCAGTCATTATGACTTCAATGCTCTTGCTTTTTTCACAGTATACCCTGACTGAGGGACAGCATGAAGGCGACTAGATTTGTTAGTCAAGGTCCTGTTACTATAATTACTTTCCATGGTTTTATTTTTGTATTTGTTGGAGCTTCTTTCATACTAAACTCAACTTAGAAATGTTTCTATAGGAAGAGAAAGCTTGGTGTTAATATTGCTCACACTTACCATGAAAGGAAGCCTTTTCCTGCATAGGAATGGTAATTTTATTTCTGCCCTTAAAATGAGAAATAGGTCAACCTACTTACTTATTGCATTTCTTAAATCATCTTCTGGGATTTTGGCAGTTTAAGACTTAGAGGTCTTTTCTTGACTATCTTCCTCTAAATCTCTTAAGGGATCATAGATATTCTATGCACATCCAATCAAATATTTATTAAAGAATATATAATATAACTGTAAATTTATTGTAACGTTTTTCTTCTAAGGAGTTCAGAACCCTATGGCATTAATTACCTCATTTATCTTCATATACATTCCCAAGGGAAGAGCTTGGTAGTATTATCAGGTCAGATTAAAAATAAATGGGTGAGTATAAGCCAGTTGTTCAGTTAGTCAGTCTGTCATCAGGATTGCCGGGGTTTTTACTCTTTGCAGGTAACTCTGCTGGAAACAGTAGCTATGCTGTGTTCAGGGAAGCAACATGTCAGAACAAGGCTAGTCTGGATGAAAACCTGAAATGGCTCAGGTGTGCCTTAGTTCACACTTCTCTGGTTATATGTGTATTTGCCCAGCTAGTGACGAAACACTAACATAGGTCCTTTTCTCCATTTGAGAAGCCATCAGCCATTGTTCTGTCATACCACCTCATGCTTCAAGGCTCAGATAAGTCATTATTTTATCTGTAAGCCCTTTTATTTTTTTAAAGCCCAGAATGTATTTAATATTATTTATCACAAGGGTTCAACTGGACAGTTGATTTAAAAAAAAAAACAGAAAACAAAAATGACAGCACAGCTTAAGATACAGTCCTATATAGAAACAAAGGAAAGGACAGATCATCTGAGGAAAAGCTAAAAAGACAACACAAGGAGAGAGGCTGGACAAGTCAGCATTCTTGGCTAGAGACCTGCTTTGAGTAGGTTTCTTGCAGATACTTTTTAAAGGTTGTATTTTTTGTTTGTTTGTTTGTTTGTTTGTTTTTTCCCCAGAGCTCAGCAGCATGTGTGTTCAAAAGGTTATGAATGTTGGGTTCTCCTAGCAGGCTCTGGATGGATAGCAGGATGGTCCTGATATTTCTACAGAGTGGACCACTTGTCCTCCAGGATGTCCTCCAGACAGATGTCACTCTGGGTGGGCATGTTGAGGTGGTAGCGGGGTGTGAGGAATTGCACTGTGGATGTGTTTTAAGGGTAGCCACTGGGGAACTCCGGGGAGAGCTTATGCCTCAGATCTCCGTATACGGTGCCATCTGCTCTGTGGATGGCCCCCACCCATTTGAAAATGTTGCCTGATTCAGGGGAGATGGAAATTCCTTGGTCACCAGACATCCTCAGCTCTGGCTGTAGCCTTGTGCCCTTGGAGTGGGCAGTGCTCTGTCTCCTTTGTGGGTGGTGGCAATGCTGGTGGAGGCTGGGTCGAAATTCTGGGAAGCCATCTGGGAGGGGCTGGCAGGGCCATGAGAACTTGGGGAGCACGACTGCAACTGTAGGGCTGCAGGCCCGCATGTCCACTTGTAAGGCTTTTATTTCTCCTCAGCTGAGTTACTCATGTCTGTGTCTAGACTTGTGACAATTAGATGTAGTGAATATATCCAATACAGTATATTGAATGAATGAATGTATTTTGTGTGCATCTTCTCTAAAAGGCCAAGAGCTTCTGCAGGCCAAGAACTGTGTTTTAGTTCTCTCTGGATCCTCAGCACAGATCACAAAGCCTGGCACAAAATAGACAATTAGAATCAGTTTAGTAAATAACACAGGGAACTAGAATGCATATTTAATATATGAGGATCGGACTACAAACCTATTGTTTCAGATTCTTGTTTCCTCTAGTTGCTATTTAATCACATTCATAAGTGGGTTAATTTTCTGCCTCGAATGGCATCCTTCAGATGTCATTTTTGAGCGTTACTTTCACCTTCTATAAAAAGGGGAGGGTGATACTTATTTGTTCTCTACAGGATGCTGTGGGAAACAGAATGAAGTGTATGTACTAGTTTTCTAGGGCTGCTATAACAAAGTACCACAGCCTGGGGGCTGAAACAACAGAAATTTATTTCCATATAGTTCTGGAGATTGGAATTCTAAGATCAAGGTGTCAACTGAGTTGATTTCTTCTAAAATACCTCTCCTTGGCTTTTAAATGGCCATTCTCTCCATCTGTCTTCCCATGGTCTTTTCTCTGTGCATGTCTGTGTCCTTATCTCCTCTTCGTACAAAGACATGAGTCATACTAGGTTAGAGCCTACCCTTACAACTTCATTTTACCTTAATTACCTCTGTAAAGACTCTATCTCCAAATACTGTCACATTTTAAAGTACTAGAGGTTAGGACTTCAACATATGAATTTTATGGATACACAATTTACCCCATAACAGTATGTAAAAGGTCCAATATGATACCTAGCATGTAGCTGTCATTTTGCTCATGGAATTATTATTACTATCACTTTTAGTCAAAGATTTCCAATAGATCACAAAATGGCTTTACTTCCTCGTGTTAAATAGCTCCTTTGGTCTCTTGCTCAGCTTGCTTGAAAAGAAAAATAATGTGTAGAGAGGGCACAAGCAATTCTAGCATGAAGTGCAAGGAGAGGGAGGATGATGAAGAATTATCCTGAAGGAAGGAATCCTCTGAGCTCATTTACAGATTTAGCAAAAGCTTGTCATAACTGGAAAAACAGGTGACCGAGACAAAGAAGGTGATACTATAAATGGTGGCAAATATTTTAAGAAGAAAAATGAAAGCACGTGGAGGTCTATTTGGCATTCAGGAGAAGGGACAGTGAGTCGGATGGCAAGCATGAAAGGTATTAGAAAGGAACATTTCCATGAAAAGCTAGCAGTCAAATTTGATGGGAAAAGAGTCATTAGCCACATGTCAACCTTGTGATGAGCTTCAGAGCCATATTTCATGCAGCCGTCTTCCCTTCCGGCCCTGCTGTCCTTCTCTCTTCTCTCCACTCCTCTATTTTTCCTTTGCTTTCTTCCACAAGAATGAACTGAATCCTTGATACACAGTAGGCATTGTCAGAGTACTGTGGTATATACAAATGTAAATAATATCCTCAGGGCAGTTAATGTACAGATATAAATAGGCAATTCTTATTATTTGTGGTAGTTATATGAAGCCATCACAAACACTGAAGTAGTGAATACTGAACTGTTGTTCCTGGGGGAAATACATACCGCACACACCCGCACATACCTGCAGGCACGTGGCACGTAGATTGTCCCCTTAAATCCTAGAAATAACTCAGGCTGGTACATTCTATCTTAACCTTTCAAAAGAGAAAACAAGGTTCAGAAGTCTTAAGTTACTTGCTTGAGGCTATCCTACTAACAGATACCATAGATAATTGGAATTTCAGCCCCATCCACATCCATCCTAGAGCTGGAGCTTCATATACTACAGTGCACTTCTCTGTACCATCTCCATTTTTCTGGTCATATATATTTATATATATATATATCTGACACACACATATACATACACATATACATGCATATGTATGTTTTAAATATATTAAATATTTTTAAATATATATTTTAAATATATACATATTTATAGAGAGAGAAGGGGGAAGAAAGAGATGACCATATATATCCGTATATAGGATATACATATTTATATATCTATTTATGTATAATTATATATACATGTATGATAGATATGGTATAATTTTATATCTGTCTATATATCAGATACAAAAAGGACTAAACAGCAATGTAAAGATTGTTGAGCAAAATTAATTACAGCTAAAAGATCTACAAGATTCAGGGGTTTTATTGAAAATACTTAGAGTATTCTACACAGGAGAGTGATTATCCATACCTCCATGCGTAAGACCTCTCTCTTTTTAGGTGCCAAGAACAATTCTAGACCTTTAGTAAAAATTACTCCTTATAGTAATCTTTAAAAAGTGACTGTACAATCTTCATTGTAATACTAGAAAACTAGAACTCAGGAAAGTAAACTTGTTAGAGACTACACAGCCAGTAAATAGTAGAGTTGAGATTCGAACCTAGGTCTCTCCAGTAATCCAGACCACCGCACCTCACGATCTCCCATAAACAAATATAGAATATCACTTTCCCAGCCAGGAGATCTCTTCCTCCTACTCTGACTCAAACATCCTCATCCTAAAATAAAAAGGAATGGCAATCAGAGAAACCAGAATTTGAAGAGGACAAAATGAGTGTTGTTAGGAAGGCAAAAGCAGAGAATGAGTTGCTAGGTGGGCATCTAAGTGCGTCCACTTAGGTATAAAGCTCAAAGGAGAGAGGGTTTACAGGGTTACAGGGAGGGTTTACATTATTTCTGAGAAGAGTGTTTTGAAAGACAAAAGAAATTAAGAAGTCAATTGGTCAATAAAAAAAGACAATGGCTAGCAGGCAAGAAGGCAGGGAGTGAGACAGTCCTCCTGGAAGCTGAGCTCTAGGGCCATGGATGTGGGAGAATATGTACAACTGGCTGTTCTTGGCTCAGTAGGACTCTGGGAGTGAGGTGACACCAAGAGAAATGTGGTCAGTATGGAGAAAGCAAGTGGATAGAAATGGGTTTTGAATGTTAGGATACTAGGTTTGGATATTTTCTCAAGGCAATGTTACATTATTTAAATTTTAAAGTAAGAAAACTAATTTCCAACAGCCAGAGTTTAAATATTTCACTTGAGGAATTCTTATTAAGAAGTTTGGGAGGGACACCTGGGTGGCTCAGTAGTTAAGCGTCTGCCTTCGGCTCAGGTCATGATCCCAGGGTCCTGGGATCGAGCCCCGCATCAGGCTTCTGGATCAGCGGGGAGCCTGGTTCTCCCTCTGCCTGCCACTCCCCCTGCTTGTGCTCTCTCTTTCTCTCTCTCTGACAAAAAACAACATAAAAAAGAAGTTTGGGAAAATAAGGTAAAAACAGAGAGGGAGGCAAACCATAAGAGACTCTTAACTATAGCAAACAAACTGAGGGTTGCTGAAGGGGTTGTGGGTGAGGGGATGGGGTAACTGGGTGATGGGCATTAAGGAGGGCATTTGATATAATGAGCACTGGGTGTTATATTCAACTGATGAATCACTGAACTCTAGCCCTGAAACTAATAGTACACTGTTTAACTAAATTGAATTTAAATAAAAATTTAAAAAGTATGTGAGGCAGTGCAGTGTAGATCCCAGAACTCTGACCCTAGATCTCAAATTCTATTATAGAAAATATTCAATAATTATAATAACAGATTCATACTTTAACAAAGAAAAAAGAAAGATTTATATTCTATCTCAGTGTTAACCACAAAAATTCCAAGTATTTACCAGGATCTGTTGCCTGGAAATTATATCTGTCATTTCCATAATTGCTTTGCAATGCCATTAATAGGGAAGAAATTAATAAAATAAAATAACATAGAGTATAACAAAAGCTTCAATTTTCATAAAGTTGGGATTGAAACATTCTTTAACCTGAAAATGTAATGTTAGTTCTCCTGGCACTATCTCTGCATTGTCATTACTGTGTTGTCTTATTTTGTTTTCATTTTCCCATTTTCTCAGTCATGGTGAAATTCTTTTAACAATATTTGATAAGAAAAGACATTCGCAGTCCTTAAAGTTTACACATGCAAAAGCCAAGACAAATGAACCTCAGGGACACATGGGCTACAATACACATGTATTGCACTGAGTGGGGAAAGTTGTTGGTTTTTTTTAAGATTTTATTTGTCAGAAAGAAAGCGCGAGCACACACACACACAAGCAGGGGGAGTGGCAGGCAGAGGGAGAAGCAGACTCCCGGCTGAGCAGGGAGCCGATGTGGGACTGAATCCCTGGGATCATGACCTGAGCCCAAGGCAGACGCTTAACTATTGAGCCACCCAGGTGTCCCTGAGTAGGGAAAGTTTTAATATGCCAAAAATGTCATATCTGAAGTTAGGACAAAGAAAGTCCTACACTCTCTGTAGGACTCTCTATTGCAGTCTCACCTGGATCATTCGTCTGTATATTATCACCCCATAACGTTTACAGCTCTGTGCTGAGCTGAGGGTGATCAACTGGCTAACACTCCTAGAATCATAGCTGCTTGCTTGAACGGGAATTCTCTCTGGTATAAATATTAGTTAGAAATGACTGTAAATAAATCAAGGGGAATTAACAAACAGTATTTCATCCAGAAATGTGTCCATTGCTTTATTGCTTTCATTATTTAAATGGTGACCTTTTGGCAGAATATTGTTCAATAAATAAGTCAGTATTTTGAGGACACAGAGGGCTCACTGGTACATAGTGGATGCAAGCCAGGCTTTCTATCAAGTAACTGAAGAGTTAGGCCCAAATTTCCTTGTATTTATATTTATATTTATACTTATGCTTATATTTATATGTGTATATACATATATATATATGCTTTATATTGTTAAAAACAGCATGGATGTTAAGAAAAATGACTGCATTTGAATTTTGACTTGCTGTTTGTGTGACGTTTGACCTCAAATCTCCAAGCCAGTTTCCTCAACTGTGAAAGGGAAGCACCAGTGCCTACTTTAAACTATAAAGATTGTATGGGAATATATATCACTTTTTAATTTAATTTATTTTTTTTAAATTTATTTATTTATTTGACAGAGAGAGAGAAAGAGAGAGCACAAGCATGGGGAGTGACAGGAAGAGGGAGAAGCAGGCTCCCTACCAAGCAAGGAGTCTGGCTTGATCCCAGCCAGGCTGGGATCATGACCTGAGCTGAAGGCAGACCCTTAAGCACTGAGCCACCCAGGCACCCTGGGAATATGTATCACTTTAAGCTTATTGCTAGTTGTACTTGTTTTTCAATTACCCTAGTAACAACAAAAATATGTTATTGTCACAAAGTGCAACATTTTATATAGTCAAATTTAAGATATCTAATTCCCAGATTTAGAAACACGCACTTGAAGTATACTACACCCACAAAATTCAACATGCTTGAGTTTTAGATCAGAAGTAAACATATGTGCACTAGATTTTTTTAAATTAATAGACTTATTTTTATGGGGTGCCTGGGTGGCTCAGTCGTTAAGCATCAGCCTTCAGCTCAGGTCATGATCCCAGGGTCCTGAGATCGAGCCCCACATCAGGCTCCCTGCTCCACGGGAAGCCTGCTTCTCCCTCTCCCACTCCCCCCTGCTTGTGTTCCCTCTCTCGCTGTGTCTCTCCCTGTTAAATAAATAAATCTTTTTTTTTAAAAAAAATAGACTTATTTTTAGAGTAGTTCTGGGTTTATAGAAAATTGAGCAGCTCCTCACGATTTTCTCTATTATTAAAATTTCACATAGGGGTAGTACATTTGTTATGATTGATGAACCAATATTGATACACTGTTATTAACTAAAATCAATAGTTGATACTACGGGTTCTGTCTTAGTAGGGTGGAAAGGTAGACTCTGGCTCTTGTGGGTCACTGAAAGTCAGGGTGAACCTGAGTTTGCATGTAACTCCCTGACTTACCCAACTGCCAGACCAAATGGTGCCAAGGGATACGATGCAAACTCAAACTCTCAGATGACTATTTCATTTCATAATTCATTTAATTAATACTGACCCAGTGCTTACTACATGCCTGGCACCCTGCTTGGCATGGAAGAGATAGGAACTGAAGAGCAATTGGTTAATTACCTATATGAGATCAAGCAACTTTGGTTGAAGACACAAATAAACAGAGTATTACAAAGTCTTTAAAACAATGGCAAAGCTAGGAGGTGCCTAGGATATTAGGAGCCCACAAAAGTGGGGCAGCTGTGTGCTGCTGGGAGAAAGGAGGAATCATTTTCTTCCTCTTCTTCATCCTCTTCTCTATTTCTTCCCTTCCCTCGATAGCCTTTGATGCTTCCCTAGAATTGTGTAGTAAACACAATTCTTTTTATGATTTGCTCGCTGCCTAAATCCCATTCCTTTTCCTGAACCCTACTTGCCTTGCAGGTTCAGTTGCCAGTTTCTGAAAGGTTTTCCTCTCTCTACCCAAAGTAAAACCTCTTTTGAGGACAACCATGTGCCCCACACATTGTTATCTCTAGTGCCTAGCCAAGGGCTTTGTCCTTAGCAAGTGCTCAATAAATACATAGGGATGAACATAGCATGTTATGTTAAAATATGTTACTGAATTTGTAACTATGTCCACACGAGTTAACTGAATTAAGTAATTTTGCTTAATTCCAAGCAGGATAGTATTTGAAATAAAGTAGAACCCTATTATCATCATAAAGAATCGGCAAAACTCATCCATTTAAGCTTTTTGGAAGCAGAGGAAGATGATAGTTTTATTTTACAGAAGGGAAAAGAGTCTATATGAGCATATACACTGCATTCTGATAATATTCCCTGAAATATAATGCCTACATCAGGTAAAAGCTTACTGTCCAGTGATCCTACCTAATAATAGGAAAACGACTATTCGGGGTAATAAGAGAGAACTAGGCTCTAGTCCTTAGGTCACCATCAGACAGTTGTGTAATCATAAGCATGTTGCCTAACATCTGGATGTGAGTTCTCTCCTCAATACTACTAAGGATTCATAGATGCCTGGGTGACTCAGTCAGTTACGTGTCTGCCTTTAGCTCGGGTCATGATCTTAGGGTCCTGGGATGGAGTCCAACATTGGGCTCCCTGCTCAGCGGGGAATCTGCTTCTTCCTCTCCCTCTGCCCCTCTGCCCACCCCCACTTGTGCTCTCTCTCTCTCAAATAAATAATAATAACAAATACTACTAAGGATTCATTTAATGTTCTCTACAGTTATTTTCTACTTTAATGGAAAAAAATCATGATTAGAATATTGTCTTCCTAAAAGCTTTCCGATGTATCTAAATTAACTAAGACAAAGAAAATTAGTTTCTTTAGATTCTTGGAAATTGAATCAATTATTCAATTAATACTTTATATTGTTGAACCATTGTATACATTTTAAGAGAGAATATTCTGAGAACTTTAAAGCATTTACTGCCCTAACCTAATGCTAGGGAATATTTGGTCTCCCTCTTGTACCTGGGGCTGAGCTTGCACTTTGAAATAGCATAAGCATAGGATATACAAAGAGATATCTTCCTATTGCCCATGGTCATCCTGCTATGAGAGTGATATTGGATCAGGTTCTTTCCCTGTTCAGAATCCTTTGATGACTCTTTCCTTATAATGGTGCCTTACAAGCAATGCTATACACTGCCCTGGTGAGGTCTTCCTCCATATGAAAATAAATAAACTGATTATCCTTATTCAGATAAGTTTGGGGAATTCTGTATATCTTTCTTGGAGTGTCTCAATGTACACTAACTTATGAGAGGCTTTCAGAAGTCCTGCAATTGGGAAACCTGCATTATTTCTCAATATCTTCCCTTTTCTACTTCCTCCTTACCATCAGAACTCTGGCAGGGTCTCTACATAAAATACTGATCTTCTGCTACTTCCTTTTACCTAGGAGTTGGCTAAGTAAGCCAGTCCTGGCCAGTGAAATTTAAGCGTAATTTATGGGTAGAGTTTCTGGACAGAATATTCTTGAAAGGAGAACCTCCTCTGTTGGCATGCTCCCTCCATTTTCTTTCTTTCTTTCTTTTTTTTCCCCTGATTGGACACAGATATGACCCATAAACAGCCATCTTGTGACCATGAACATGCAATTAAATTGTTGGAATGGTAGAACAGAAAGATAGAAGGGTCCTGTGTCCTTGCACAGCTCTTCCAGCCTACAGTTCTACCTCTGGACCTCTTGTTAGAACAGAAAAATATGCGACTTATGTAAGCCACTATTTGTCAGGCAGTCTTATTATTTGTGACAAAATAATTCCTAAAGGTTACAACAGGAATTTATTACTTTTAAACTCCTAATAAGATTTCCTGGAAACACTTTCAGTGATGCTGCCTATATTATGCTGCCTTTTCTATCACTGCTGTAACAAATTAACAAGAATTTAGAGGCTTAAAATAAAAGTCATTTATTATCTGGAGGGAAGAAATCTGTCATGGGTCTTAGGGGCTAAAATCAAGGCATAAGCAGGGCTGCATTGCATTCTGGAAGCTTCAGGAGAGAATTCAGTGTTTTGTCCGTTTTAGCTCTTAGAGTCCACTTGCCTTGGCTCATTGTCCCTTCCTCCCACTTCAAAGCCAGCAATGCTGAGTCCCCCTCATTCTCCTATTTCTATATCTCCATCTCTCTGAACACATCTGGGGAAGGTTTTCAGTTTTTTTTAAGATTTTATTTATTTATTTGAGAGAGAAAGTAAGCGAGCGAGAGAGCGGAAGCAGGGTGGGGAGGAGCAGAGGGAGAGGGAGAAGCAGGCTCCCCACTGAGCAGAGAGCCCAAAGTGGGGCTTGATCCCAGGACTCTGGGATCATGACCTGAGCTTAAGGCAGACACTTAACTAACTGAGTCACGTAGGTGCCCCAGAAGGTTTTCAGCTTTTAGGAATTTATGTAATTGGATTAGAACACTCTGGATATTCCAGGATAATCTCCCCATCTCAAAATCTGTAAATTTATCACATCTTCAAAATCCCTTTTGCCATGTAAGGTAACATTCCCAGTTGCTAGGGGTTTGGACGTAGGTATCCTGGGAGGCCATTATCCTGCCTACCACACCACTCTAGAGGATAAAGCTCATACTCCTTAGCACCAGTCTTTTGTGATCTGACTTTAATGTCACTGTTTTAGTCACCATTTTCTCTCCACTATCCATTTCTCTTTTCTATTTTTCTGTTCTGTAGATCAAAACACCATATGTGAACAACTTTTTTTGGGGGGGGGGTTATGACCTAAACCCATCCCCTTTTCAGGTCCTGGGCCAAGCATCCAAATGGAGGTCTACCTACCTGAATAGTTAAAAATAGTTAAAAAAGTGCGTGTATCTAAATAGTTAAAAACTGCAAATTGATTATCAAACTGTTAAGTAGATCTTCTTCCTTTGACAAAAATAATTTAATAATGATTTTGAAATCTCAATTCGATTTTAGAATTCTCGCCTCAGAATTCTACCCCGGAATGTGGTAGCACAAAGAAAAATTACCCTAAACTCTCATTCTTGGTCCATGTTTTGAATCCTACGCATCTGAACAACCCAGTCCACTAAATCAGTCTCTAACCAAACACCTCACAAAAAAAACAACCCTTAGCTACCACTTAGTAATATACTTATAATAATGTGGTACAGTCCACACTCAGGAGAATGAAGGTGGAATAAAGGACAGTACTTGGGAACTCCAATAACCTGTGTATCCAGAGCATGGCCTAAAACATGAGTTTTGTGCTTTGGGTGGCGAGTAGTATGACCTGAGGAAGGATGAGGTTGGCCCTCTAAAGTTCAGGATTTAGGACACGAGCTCCTCTTTCCCACATACAAGTGAAATACTGCTTATTTGTCTAGTTTAAAATTCTAGTCCTCATTTTTATGTTAATATTCTCTGATTTATTTCTGAAGATCCACCTAATTTTTTAACCATTTTATGAGAACTTTGGTGACTTTCCTTCCTCATCCTAATAATAACACACTTCTTGCCTTTCAGAACTTCAAAAAAAACCCTCTGCTTTTAATAATATAATAATAATAATAATGATAGCATAAAAATAGCATATACATGGCATATAATATATATGAATATATAATATAACTATGCTTATAGTATTATATGTAATAATACCATAATATTTATTGAGGGTATTTCATGTGTCATGGGCTCTCCTATCCAAGCTATAGATATTATCTAACTTACAGCTAGAATCATATTAGTGCATTTTTTTAGTTACTTATGTGTCTCTTGAGCATAGGGACTGCATTCCACTCCTTTTTGTATCTATAGTAGCTAGGAAGTGCTTAGCATAGAATAAATTTTAGATAAATGTTTGCAAAATGGATGTATGGTTACTTGGAACTTTATATTTGATACCATAAGTCTTCATCTTCCTTATTCCTTTTCCTCACTCTGGATATGACCAATTTGTTCTGCCAAACTGGGCATGGTAGATTCTTTAATGATACAGTGAACAGCACTCTGAATGACTACAGATGTTTCTAACTTTTGACCATTTTAAAGATAGTATGGAAGGGCTTGGAATTTGGACTACGTGAGAAAAATGATGGGTTTTGACAGGACAGATTACACTGAGAATGTTAGGAATATGGTTCCTTTTTCCAGTTATCGTGTTGACAAGTTTATTTTGCAAAATAAATTAAATGTTCTCATGCTGGAAGGCCAAGTTTATAGAGAGTTAATATGCAATGGAACAACCAGTTATAAGAGATTTCAAGAGTTATCTTTTAAAATGTTGAGTAATTTCTCCCTGTTCTAATGTGTCTGGGTATATTTAGCATTCACCTTCCCTATGACAAAATGTTACACACATTCTCCCTTGAGCTAAGCAAAGATTCTTATAAATTTCCTGTTCTAATGAGTTAATAATACATTGGGAATGAGTTATAGCCTTCATCCTAGCAAATTTGTAAAAAGATCTTTTGGAGATAAAAAATCAACATTATTTATGTGCTTCACTAACATGAATAATGTATCAGTTTAGCTTAAGCTCAATAAGTCAACTCAAACATTTATAAATGAAAAAATGTAAAATATTAAAAAAGAATTATTTTCCAAGAGATCTGTATCAAATGTGTTTAGCTCAGATTCTTTACATATACCTATACATATGCATACATAAATGAAAAAAGAACAGTGAATGCTCCTTTGATATTAAATGTCACTTAATTTTATTTAGAAAATAATGTTTTTGTTCTATAAAGTTGTCAACAGAAAGATTTTTCAGGTAGATGGAATCTGAGAAGCTGAAACAAACTGAATGGATTAAAGAGATACGTATGGGGCGCCTGGGTGGCTCAGTTGGTTAAGCGACTGCCTTTGGCTCAGGTCATGATCCTGGAGTCCCCGGATCGAGTCCCACATCGGGCTTCCTGCTCAGCGGGGAGTCTGCTTCTCCCTCTGACCCTCTTCCCTCTCGTGCTTTCTATCTCTCATCCTCTCTCTGAAATAAATAAATAAAATCTAAAAAAAAAAAAAAAAAAAAAAGAGATACGTATGCACAAGGAGACTATAAATGAAATGAGCTCTAAATACAGTATATCTTTAAAACATTTGAGTGTGACAACAGAAATACTATATGAGTAAAATTATTATCTAAAACAATTAGATATCCTTTACCCCAGTTGCAAGTGAGAAAGGACCTCACATTTTTACATAAATGTTACCTAGAGTTGAGAGGTAGGGTCATCATCCCATGGTCACCTTAATGTTCCAATGGAATATGAATTGTCTCTAAAGTGAGACAGACCTGGTTCAATCTCCAGTTTCACCAATTACTAGTTCTATATTTGACAAGTCACATACCCTCTTTTAGCTTCTACTTACCTATCTTTCAAATGAATGTAATACTAAAATCTCAGAGTTCTTATAAGGGTTTCATGAGATAATCCATATAAAAGGGTGGAGGCATTCTCAGGCACAAAGTAAATGTGAAATACTTCTTTTCTTTTCTACCCTACTTAATATGAGTATCTTGCAATGAATTAAATTACAAATTATAGATAAATTGTGCCAAACATTAAGTTTTGAGGATCAAAATCTAAGCTTAGTTTCTACATTAGACGTGAAGACTTAGCACCTATGTTTGTGGTGCACACAACATGGTTGAGTAAAAAAGGAAAAAAAAATACATTTGAACAAAGTCATTCAAATACCATCTCCTTGATGACATACCCACATACACAGTCTCATCAGCTAAAAGCAATTTTCCTCTCCCTTATTCAGTAATGTAAAATATTAAAAAAGAATTATCTTTTAATAAGTGTCCAGTGCTATGTGTTGGGGCTTTATCACTGATCAAGAGAATAATAATTCCTAATTACCCTGAGTTTGTAATCAGTAAAAAGATAGGAGATTTCAGTTGAGAGGACATTTCAACCAAATACGATGATCATGATGGTTGAGAGCTAGGATAGACAGAGGAGAGTTTTGAGAAGCAGTGGTGTCTGAGATGAATCAGCCAGGAAAAGGGAAGGAAGAAGCTGGGGGTCAAAATGGAGCAGTCCAGCCCCATGTTACATAGTCCAAGAAAGAGTGAGGAAAGTCTGAAAGTGAGGTTTTGCCTAGAAGAGTTGAGTTAATAAAAAAAAAAGCAACTCCAAATCTAGTTAGAATATAGAATAAAGAAAGGTGGTGCCTAGCAAGACACAAGGCAAACAAACAAATAAATAACCAGGAGATCAAAAGACCGGATTATTAAGAGTTTGGACTTTATACCCAAGCATTGGGCAAAATCTTTCAACATTTCTGTAGTTTCCCCATTAATTATGTATTTCTCACATTCTGTTTTGTATGATATTTATTTGTTGACAAGACCTAACTTACCCATGCCATCTATTCTCCTTCAAAATAGGATCCATATCTGATTCATTGGTACATTGATTCAGCATAGCACAACACTTATTATAACATTAGTCAATTTACAATTGACCTTCACAGGTGTTACCTCATTAAATCCTCATAATAACCTTTTGAGAGATGGCTTACTCATTAAAATAAGTATCTGCAAATAAAGTAATTGAGTTACAGAAAGATTAAATGACTAGTAAATGAAAAATCCAGGACATGGACACAGGACAAATGTCTAATAGAAATGTTGGCAGTGATAGAAATGTTCTGTATCTACATTATTGAATAATTTAACCACTAGCCACATGGGGCTATTAAGCACTTGAAATGTGGCTAGGGCACCTGAGGAATAGAATTTTAAATTTTATTTAATTTGAATTTTAATTAATTTGAGTCAATTTAAATAGCTACATGTGGCTACTATACTGGACAATTCCATATTATGGTACCTATTACTGTTGCTCAATAAATAGGTGCAAAATAAGCAGGAGAGGTTTGAAATTGATTCCATCATTATGCTATTCACAGGTGATATTATATTCTATTTTACTTATAACTTTGAGGGATTTTCTTGTTCATATGCCTGAATAAAACCAATATAATTTTTTTCCTACTACATTTTGCCAAAAAATATGTTCTATGATTGTGAATTTGCTAATGAGGACATACATACATTCTTTAAGCTTTTAAAGTGTTGTTGTAACAGTAATTTATTAGGTTTCAAATTGTTTTTATTATATTACCTATAAATTTTTAAAAATTAATAATCTTTCTATAAAAATCTTTTTCCTGAGGTTAATGAGAATATCACATTCTCCATGCATTCTATGGAAAATAATCAAATAAATACATACTGAGTGTTTTAGTTTGCTTGGGCTACTTTGACAACATACCACATACTAGTTGCTGTGGTACTGGGTAAACAACAGGTGTTTATTTTCTCAAAGTTCTGGAGGCTGGGAGTCCAAGGTCAAGGTGTTGGCAGAGTTGGTTTTCTCTGAGACCTTTCTCTTTGGCTTCCTATTGCTTTGTGTACAGGCACCTCTGGTATCACTCTGTCTTAATCTCCTCTTCTTATGATGGCCACCGTCAGATTTGTTTAGGTCCACCCTAATGGCCTTATTTTAAGTTAAATACCTCTTTAAAGGCCCCATCTCAAAATGCAGTCACATTCTGAGATATTAGGGTTTCAATGTAAAAATTTGAGTAGAACACACAATTCAGCCCATAATATCACCCTTCTTTATTTATTTGTCTCTTTTCCTCAGCAGCTCCTGAAGAGGGTTCTGAGAACAAAATTGAAGAGCACAAAATATAACTGTTATGCCCTTTTTAAGTGTATAGTCTGATACAAGAGGTGTTTGATTCAGACAAAACACTTATCTTCTCCAATTCTTTAAAAGACAGAAAATTAGCAGAAAATGCCAAAGGCCAGTCATTAATTTCCAACAAGCATTTTAAAGTACATTGCCCTACATTTTTTATTAGGACTTTTAAAATGTTAATCATTTTATTACCTATAATAAAAATGTAATTATCATTAAAATTAATTCTGAGGGCTAAAATATTTTTAAAGTGGATTCCTTCAAATGTACTTCTGATTTTAATGTTTACTTGCTTATGATAAGTTTCAACTAATGAAATAATGGAAACTTGCTTTTTATGCCAGTAGAACCATTTTTTTTCCCCTGATGTCAACTTAAAAGACATATTTTGGTAAGTAAAAGTGAAAAGCTATAAAAGATTAGACTTATACGACACTAAACCATGTTAATTTTATCAGTATCCTACACTAAATGAATAAATACATGATGTGCTAATATAGAGAAAAGTAATAATTACAAAGCACTATGATCTTTAATGGCTCATGTCTACAAATAGGCAGTATGGATAGTCCCAGGTGGAGCGAGACAGCACCATGCTTTACCACTTCCGGGGAGAGTGATCCTGAGCAACTTAATCTCTCTGAGCCCTGAGTTTTACCTATGAAACCCAGGTATAAAGTTCCTTATCTCCTGTTTCTTTAATCTCACAGTGGTCTCTGTAGCTTCCTTTTGGCAAGATAAAAAGGCCTTGAGTGAAATCCGCCTTGTAGATCATTCTGAGAGGTGGCTTTTGTCACCATA
Source organism: Zalophus californianus (assembly GCF_009762305.2). NCBI lineage: Eukaryota > Metazoa > Chordata > Mammalia > Carnivora > Otariidae > Zalophus > Zalophus californianus. The sequence continues at coordinate 50,779,355 of NC_045605.1, forward strand.
CCCGTAACAGTGTTGTTTTGGCTGATGAATAGGAGGTTGGGTGGTTAGTCTTCTGCTTACCAGGAAAGCACAGATATAGGGAACCTAGAACATGTTTTTTATTCAACAACTAATTTTAAGTTCTCATTCTTATTTCACAATGTTATCTAAATCTTAAGAGACTTGGAGAATTGGAGATTCTTGGAATGATTAGTCTAGCCAGCCTCTTTTGCTGATTCCCTATTTGCATTGCCCTGAACCCTAGGATAAGTCTTCAGGGACCCTTCTACTAGGGGACCTCACTTTTTGTCCCTCGGACTGAGAGCACTACCTGCAACTCTGTTTTTTCTCAAACAGCTGCCTTCTCTTTCTTCCTAGTGCCTGAGTCCTTTAATTAAATCTACCTTTCCTTTACCCAACTCCTCTTCTGGGCAACAGCTTTTTCCTAAACTGTTTGGTCACAGATACTTTCAGGCTTCCAGGCTCAAGTGTGAGTGACAGTTTCTAGTTCTGAGAGCAGAAGAGATGGGTATAGAGAACATGGTTGCTTACGATACCCTGCTTTTATTTTTATTTTCTTCTTTCTAAATTTCTCTGATCATCCACAGAGAACTAGAAAAAATATATGCTCTACATTTGAGTGGTATATGAGTTTAATCTTGTGCCAATAGTCTATCCCATTTAATAGAGAAGACATACACTTCCATTGTCAACATAATTTGGAGGCAAGAAACATGTCTATCTTCCTCCAGGAAGTAAGCAACATGGAAACAACAACAAAAACAAAGCTCTCTTATTAACTTAGTATCAGTTAAGGCCATGCCCAAGTTCTTTCAGGTTCTGGTTGGTTTTTTTTTTTTTTTTTTTAGATTTCGTTCCTTTGCTTTTACATTTCTTCTTCTTTGATAATTTTACTCTTCATACTTGAAAATATCATATAAAACAGAATTTTTGCATTGTTATTTTAGAGATAGCACAAGTTGAAAAATATTCAGTTAGCATCAACATTAATTTCAAATGATGAAAATAAAATGTTACACTTGTGGGAACGATTAAAATGAGTAACTCAGGATAATTTCCTTAAAAATAGTATGGTATTTTCATATATATTCATAGTAAGTATTTCTGTTACATTTACTTATTGATACCACCTGTAATGTGAGTCAGTAAGAAGGTCAGAGTGGTGTAGTTCAAGACTAATATTGCTGAATTGTATCTGCAGTAGTAATTCATATCTGCCTATGCATGGCTACATGATTATTAGAAATGGTCTAGTCTGGGGCACCTGGCTGACTCAGTTGGTGGAGTATGCAACTCTTGATCTTGGGTCATGAGTTGGAGCCCCACTTTGGGCGTAGAGTTTACTTAATTAAAAAAATAAATACATGTATATGCTTATAAAGAAATAACCTAGTCTAGAATAACAGCAACTGCCATTTACTGTGGCCCTCCTGTAGATTAGGAAAATGCTAAGTATAGCAATAATATCACAGGAAATAGAATTCTTACCAAAAATTCAAACGAAGCAGGTTTTATAAGTAAACTTTAATGATTTTGCGGAGGTGTTACTAAAGTTAAGGAAACAAGCAAGGTGAGGCATGCAGAGCCTAGAAATGATAGGAAGGAGGGCCTTACCGCCTTTAGGACTGAGGGGAAGGAGAACAGGGTGTCAAACCTCAGTGAGAGCTGAGGCCACACAGCTCTAGCTTCACATATTTTTTTTTTAACTAGCGTGATGCATATCTTATGGATTTATCACTTCTTAACTAAAATGTCATTGATTTATCTCTTTTTTATCTGTTCTATGGGACGATAGCATGGAGACTTTTTGCTACTTATCTTTAAATCCCTCACAGTGCGGGGTGCCTGGGTGGCTCAGTCGGTTACGTGTCTGCCTTCAGCTCAGGTTGTGGTCCCAGGGTCCTGGGATCAAGCCCTGCATCAGGCTCCCTACTCCATGGGAAGCCTGCTTCTCCCTCTCCCACTCCCCCTGCTTGTGTTCTCTCTCTCTCTGTCTCTCTCTGTCAAATAAATAAATAAAATCTTAATCAATCAATCAGTCCCTCACAGTGGTCAGGCTGTTTCACTCCATAGCAGGGACACCATATTTAATTAAGAGTGAATGAATGAACAATGAATGAATGAATCAATGAATTCAACAGTTTTGTGATCCCATTTAAAAGCTCCTATTATAAGAAGAGCTCTCTAGTAATCTCTGTTGACATTCTTCTACAGAGAAAAATTTGTGTTTTGGAAATGAGGCAGTGTTCCTATTTTGAATTTGCAAAGAAAAGAGCTTCAGAACTAGATACTAGAACATACACTTCTGGTATGTATAAAACAATCGGAAGAAGTAGTCCCTTAGAAGCTGTAATCTTTTCAGAAAGCAACGTAGAAGTAATAATATACATGACATTCAGATCAGCTAGACTCAGACCGTTTTTTTCTACAGAAATGCAGTTTTCATCATTGGGTGAATTTTATTGGTCCTTTATAATTTTAAGTCAATACTAAGAACAAATTCCTCATATGTAAAATGATAATGGTTTTGTTCAACCCCCAGATCTTATTTTGATGCCAAAACGTTAATCTCTGTTACAAGGACTGAAAGTACAGAGATGGGCAGAAGACAAAATTCCAGTCTCCATGGAGTCTGCACTCAAGTTTGGGCAAACAGAAAATACATGCAAAAATAAATATACAATATAATGTCAGGAATTTTTATGTGGCATGAAAATAATAAAGCAGACTGAGGAGGTGAGGAATGATGGAGGTACTATTTTAAATAGGGTAGCAAGGGAAGGCCTCTTTTGGGGGGAGACATTCCATCTGAGACTTGAATAATGTAAGGAAAGATCTGGTGTTGAGGAATAAGTATCAGGTTAAGGGAATGGCAGTGTATTTAAAATAGATTAAATAGACATAAAAAAGATTACTTTGAGACTTGAATTTAACAAAAAGCATGCAAAAATGGTGTAGTCTATAATAGATATACAAATTTGTTATAATGTGTGAGTTTCCTAGGGTTGATAAAACCAATTTCAACAGACTGGGTGTCTTAAAATAACGAAAATTTATTTTCTAACAGTTTTCAGGCGAGATGCTGGAAATCAAGGTGTCAGCATGTCCATACTCCTTGTAAACCTGTAGGGAAAGTCTTCCTTGTTTTTTCCTAACTTCTGGTGACTTACTGATAATCTTGGGTGTTCCTTGGTTTGCAGTTACATCATTCCAATCTCTGCTTTGTCAACACATGGCATTCTCCCTGTGTGTCTCTGTCTTCACATGGCCATTTTAGAGGGACACCAGTCAAACTGGATTGCTGGCCCACCCTATTCCAGTAGGAACTCATCTTAGCTAATTATATGTGCCTTAACTCTTTTACCAAATAAAGTTACATTCTGAGGTACTTCATCATTTCATTTTTTTGGGGGGGTTGGACACAGCCCAACAGATAATATGGTGTTATTATTGAAAGAAATTTCATACTTTTGATAGTCTTATAGCAGGGAAATTAGAAGAGTTAGAAATGGATGACCGAGTAGACTATTGACTATTTTTCCTTTTTTCAGGAGTATTTTCATAGTGTGTCTTAGGTCAAAAGCAGAGTTCTAAAAAGGCAAAATAAACCCTGCTCTTTGATTAATTTTAAATACAGTTCCAGAATCATTTTTCCTCACAGGATTAAAAACCAAGAACAGTTGTTTGAATTCTGGCCTCTAGATCATTAGAAGCATGCCACAGGAAATGTTTTGAACTTAAAGTATAAGGCTAGCCATAAGTTGAAAGAAATAGTCTACTTATGCCCAAAGTCAAAGATGAAGTTGAACTAAATAATGACTGAGAATAATTAAAAACTGAGAACATTATTAAATTGTACCTAAATCATTGGCTTCTTTGACACATTTGTGGACTTTCTATAACTCTTTTTAATGCTATACTGTTTCAATGAAAAGTTTTCTTTCCTTTTCTGTTGTATTGCACATGAGTGAATGCGTGTGTATGTGAGTGCCTGTGTGTGTGTGTGTGTGTGTGTGTGTGTGTGTGTGTATTCCCCAAATAAGGTGCAGTGAATATGGCTATGAAGCCATAGCCATCACGATATTGAATCTAGTGTAGAAGATAAGGCAGGGTATTTGGAGCCAGAAACTATGAATTTCTCTTCTACTACTATATTTCTGCCTGTTCTTAGAAAAATTAGTTCATCTTTATGTAATTCAGTCAGTATCATTTGTTGGGGTCGGTGAGGGTATTAAATAAAATAACCCATGAGGGTTAATTCTTTCTCTCTAATAATAGTTTGCTGTCATCATAATCAAATTGTCAAGGAAGAAATAACTTTTTCAAAATTAAGGCAGTGCAATTATATAAAAAACTGATTGTAAGCCATCTTTGTATCTACCCTAGTGCCTAGCAAAATTCTCCAGGTAGTCAATAATCATGTGTTGAAAGACTGAATGATCATAATAGAAGCTGATTCCAGCAAAACTAATCCCCTCACTCTTCAGCAGCTTTTAAACTGTCTTCCCCATAATATACTAGAACCTTTCCATTACTATCATGCTTGTAAAAGGCATCAGCTTTTCTCACTAGATTATCTGCAGTGGTTCCATTCTTGCCTTCATGTATTTAACTCCTTACACAGTAGCCAGAGTGGGCTTTTAACATACAAGTTAGTCCTCATCACTTTCCTCCTTACAAAAGTCTAATGAATTCCTACTGCATTTAGAGTGAAGTCCAGAATTCTTTTCACAGTCTGAGGGCTCTATAAGCCCGGGCCTTTGCTTACTGCTCCGCTGCATTTAGTACCACCCATTCTCATGGGCATTGGCCCTTGTTTCTAGCCTTCAAACACAAGATTAGTTCTGCTTTGGTCTTTTGAACTTGGGCTAACTTGGCTTTCTTTCTGCTAGATCCCCCCATGAATCCGATCATCCATTAATTAATTTGCCAATTTATTAAACAAATATTTATTGAATACCTCCTAAGTGCAAGGTATGACTCCAGGTGTTGGGGATACAGGGATAATCAAACAGACAACAAACACCACCCTCATGTGGCTTGTAGTCTAATAGGGAGAGATTGGCAATAAAAACAGAGAAACAAACTGTAGATAAGAGGTGGTAAGTGCTAGGGGGAAAAAATTAAACAGAAAAGGAGTTTAAGGAGTACCAGGGAGTAAGGAGTGAGGGTGTTTATTTTAAATAGTGTGGAGGGAAAGGCCTCCTTGATAAGGGGAGTAAGGATCTGAGAGGTAAGAGTGAGACCATAGGTATCTACAAGAAAACCATTCCTGGCAAAGAGGACTGCTGATGCAAAGGCCTGAGGTGGGGGTATGATCAAAATCCATGGCAGGAGATTCACAATAGAGGGATAGTAGCAGGTTAAATGCTGGAATTTGTAGGACCTTATGACAATTTCATATTTCGTTCCAAGTGAGATGGAGAGCCAATGGAGGGCTTTGAAATGTTGAGTGACTGCTAAAGTTCAGACTTCAGAATGGTTCTTTCTTATCATGACAAATATTTGGCGAATGAATGAATGTAAGCAATTAATAGAGTTTGTTAAAAAAAGCTCATCAAATTTCAAATTACTCTCTACCCTTCTATTATGTACTATTCAAGCAGTAAAATAAACCCAATCCATGTATTTGGTATTGAACCTAGAGAGAACTTATCTTCAATGAATGCATATATAGTATCTAAGGGTTATCATGTTGCATATCATCGTTTTGTCTTTTCTGAGATCTACATGCCAAGCACCAAGAAGCTGGACTTAATAAGCTGTGTTTTCCATATAAGCTATGCTCATTGTGAAAATGATACTAAATCCTGAAGTTAGAATTGATTGACATTCCTCTTTATGGTACTGCTTGCTGAAAGATTGTGAAGATCCAGTCAATGTAGAAAATCCTCAGTGTCTGATTTTTTCCTTGTCTGTGTTTTTGTTTTTTTCCACTGAGAGTAGGGGCTTTCAAGTGAATAATAGCTTTATTCCTGAGCAGAAGCTGAGTGATATCACACCTCTGATGCTAGCATCTCACATTTAAACAACTTTTTACTTTTCCCTTTGATATTCAAAACAGTCTGAATTCATGCCATCCCATCATTTCATTAAGGCAAACAGACCTGGACAACTTGGTATTTGGTGTAGTGGGGATGATGCATACATAGGCTTTGGAGACAGATTAGAGTTTGAATTCTTGCTTTGTCCTTTACTTACTCTGTCCTAATGGGTAAGTTACTGCCACTTAATGAGTTTCTTTATCTAGTAACAAGGGTAAATGGGTATTTGTTGATTTGATGCTATGCTATAAAGTAAGTAAAGCACTTAATGTAGGTGTTCAATAATTGTTACTTACTCTTTCTGTAGTTAGTGGTGATGTTAGTCCAACATTTCCTGGTTATTCTCTCACCTTGATATGTTTACTTACCTTGAATTATCTTGAAACCTATCTGGGGAGAGAGATTCTTCCACAGTTATTTCTCTTCTCAAATATAAGTCAGGCTATAGTAATGTAATGCAAAGATGCACACAATGATGTGTGAGCAAAGAAGAAAGAATTAGAGATTCATCCAAGAAAGAGCTAACAACCTTAAGCAAGTTATTTCACCCATTTTTGCCTCAGTTAGTAAAATCAGGATAATAAAATGATACTTGCTTTTCAGCATTTTTATAAATTTGAAAAGAGATAATACCTATAAAATCACTTTTAAAAGCACTGGTATATATAACAAGTGCTGCATAATTATCAGCCATTTTTTTTTTTTTTTTTTTTCTGAGAAGTTCCTCCTAGACTGACTGGGTTCCAAAATCACTAACTTTCAGTGGATGCTGTGGCAGATCCTGATTGGGGACTTTTTCTTCAAAATATGGGACAAAAAAGGGTAAACCTCTATTTTGCTTTCCTGATAAATTTTATTAATCATTTATCTTCATCCCATCTGGCTATGGTCATTCTTTTGTTTCAACACAATGTAAAGATTTTCAACCCAAGAGAAATTACTTGCTAAGCCTTTACACAACAGGATGCTTTGTTAACATGTGGAGATTCAAATAGGGAAACTTGTGAGTGAAATACAGAGATTTAACTCTGTGAATATCAGACATGCCATTTTAAGAATTCCTGAGACTGAATATATGAGAAATTAAGAGTATATGACAAGAAACATTTGAGTTATGGCATAGAATATTTTCATCTGGTTACATTATCTAAGTATATATCCCATCGTGCTGCTATTTCAAATATATTTAAAAAAATGCAGCTGTGTTTGAGTTGCCTTACTGTACCATCCATACAAAAAGCCTTGAATCTGAATCAGAGAATGATAAATCTGGAGAATGTGCAGTTAACACTTATCTACAGCATCATGAATGCATAGAGTGATAGTGGACTCTAAGTCAGAAGGTATGAACTTGCTTGCTGGCTCAAAATTTTACACACTTTCTGAAGGTGGGTGAGAAGACATTTCTAGGAATTTATTTCTTTCTGTAAAAACTAAGGGTAATAACAACTACCAAGTTTTGTTGTAAGAAAAAAAAATGAGGTAAGCTATCCCTGCTATGCATAAGGCTTCCCAAAAGTTATTTGAATCCTACCTGATTGTGCCAGTGGTTATTATGTATCTTTGGACCAACCCAGCCTCAAGTTTTAACTATAAACTTAAGAGACTTAATTAGATCATAGTTCTCAACCTTTAATAGATATAAATAATATCTAGGGTACCTTTTTAAAATATAGATTTCCAAGTCCTATCACCAGAGATTTGGGTCAATATGCCAGTATGTACCTTAGGAGCCTACATTTACTAAGCTTTCAAGAGGAGGAGATTCCCAAAAGTGGACCATAGATCACATTTTGGTAAACACTATAAATGATCTCTAAGATCCCTTAGAGTTTAAAAGACATGCATGAATAAACGTATATTTTAAAATGTTAGTCCATGTTATTATATTTTCAGTGGTAAACAATGTAATTATAAAATAATATAATGCATATGATAATGTTTAATAGTTTAAGTGTGCAGCTCAATGAGTATTTACAGATATATAATCTGTGTAGTCATCACTTAAGCCAAGATACAGGGCATTTACAGAGCCTCAAAAAGTTTCATCCTGCTCCTTCACAGCCAATACCACCACCCTGTCACCCAAGGTAACCACACTGCTGATATCTATTGCCTTTTTCTTAAGTGATATAAATGGCCTTACAGTGTGTGCTCTGTTTTATGGTTTCTTTTATTCAACATAAAGTCTATAAGATTAATTTATGTTTTTGTATATATAGTGTTTATTATTTTTAAAATTAGTATATGATATTCTATTTTATGAATTTATTCCACTGTTGTTGGATATTTTCTTTTTCTCCAGGGTTGTGACTATATGTTAAAGCTGTTATAAACATCTCTTGTATATTTGTTTTGGTCCAAATAAGCCCTCAATTCTCATGGGTATATACTTAGATAACTGTACCACAGAATAGGCATCTGTTTAGCTTCTGTAGATGCAAACAGATACTCAAAGTAAGTATGAAAATTTATAATCCTGCTAGATATATAGATAAATAGATTATAGATAGATAGATAGATAGATAGATAGATAGAGATTGGGATAGGTAAATAATGTTATATTTATTTATGTATTTTTTATTAACATATGATGTATTATTTGTTTCAGAGGTACAGGTCTGTGATTCATCAGTCTTACACAATTCACAGTGCTCACCATAGCACATACTCTCCCCAGTGTCCATTACCTATCCGTCCCGCTCCCCCCGACTCCAGCAACCATCCGTTTGTTTCCTGAGATTGAGTTTCTTATTGTCTCCCTCCCTCTCTGGTTTTGTCTTCTTTCATTTTCCCCTCCCTTCTCCTATGATCCTCTGTCTTGTTTCTCAAATTTCTTGTATCAGTGAGATCATATGATACTTGTCTTTCTCTGATTGACTAATTTCACTTATCATAATAAACTCTAGTTCCATCCACATTGTTGCAAATGGCAAGATTTCATTTTTTTTGATGGCTGCATAATATTGCACTGTATATTATACCACATCTTCTTTGTCCACTCATCTGTTGATGGACATCTAGGCTCTTTCCATAGTTTGGCTATTGTGGACATTGCTGCTATAAACATTGGGGTGTAGGTGCACCTTCAGATCACTACATTTGTATCTTTGAGGTAAATATCCAGTAGTGCAATTGCTGGGTCATATACTTAGGTCTATTTTCAACTTTTTGAGGAACCTCCATATTGTTTTCCAGAGTGGCTGCACAAGCTTGCATTCCCAGCAACAGTGTAGGAGGGTTCCCCTTTCTCTGCATACTCACCAACATCTGTCATTTCCTGACTCGTTAATTTTAGCCATTCTGACTGGTGTGAGGTGGTATCTCATTGAGGTTTTGATTTGGATTTCCCTGATGCTGAGTGATGTTGAGCACTTTTTCATGTGTCTGTTGGCCATTTGGATATCTTCTTTGGAAAAATGTCTGTTCATGTTTTCTGCCCATTTCTTGATTGGATTATTTGTTCTCTGGGTGTTGAGTTTGATAAGTTCTTTGTAGATTTTGGACACTAGTCCTTTTTCTGGTATGTCATTTGCAAATATCTTCTCCCATTCTGTCAGTTGTCTTTTGGTTTTGAAGACTGTTTCTTTTGCTGTGCAAAAACTTTTTATCTTGTTGAAGTCCCAATAGTTCATTTTTGCCCTTGTTTCCCTTGCCTTTGGCGATGTTTCTAGGAAGAAGTTGCTGCTCCTGAGGTCGAAGAAATTGTTGCCTGTGTTCTCCTCAGAATTTTGATGGACTCCTGTCTCACGTTTAGGTCTTTCATCTATTTTGAGTATATTTTTGTATGTGATGTAAGAAAATGATCCAGTTTCATTCTTCTGCATTTGGCTGTCCAATTTTCCCAACACAATTTGTTGAAGAGACTGTCTTTTTTCCATTGGACATTCTTTCCTGTTTTGTCGAAGATTAGTTGACCATAGAGTTGAGGGTCCATTTCTGGGCTCTCTATTCTGTTCCACTGATCTATGTGTCTGTTTTTGTGCCAGTACCATACTGTCTTGATGATTACAGCTTTGTAATAGAACTTAAAGTCCGGAATTGTGATGCCACCAGCTTTGGTTTTCTTTTTCAACATTCCTCTGGCTATTCAGGGTCTTTTCTGGTTCCATACAAATTTTAGGATTATTTGTTCCATTTCTTTGAAAAAAGTGGATGGTATTTTGATAGGGATTTCATTAAATGTATAGATTGCTCTAGGTAGCATAGACATTTTCACAATATTTGTTTTCTAATCTTATGAGCATGGAATATTTTTCCATTCCTTTGTGTCTTCCTCAATTTCTTTCATGAGTGTTCTACAGTTTCTGAGTACAAATTCTGTGCCTCTTTGGTTAGATTTATTCCTAGGTATCTTTTGGTTTGGGGTGCATTTATAAATGGGATCGACTCCTTAATTTCTCTTTCTTCTGTCTTGTTCACGCATAGAAATGCCATTGATTACTGTGCATTGATTTTATATCCTGCCACTTTACTGAATTCCTGTATGAGTTCTAGCAGTTTTGGGGTAGAGTCTTTTGGATTTTCCACATAAATGTCATATCATCAGCAAAAAGTGAGAGTTTGACTTCTTTGCTGACTCAGATGCTTTTTATTTCTTTTTGTTGTCTGATTGCTGAGGTTAGGACATCGAGTACTATGTTTAATAGCAGTGGTGATAGTGGGCATCCCTGCTGTGTTCCTGACCTTAGGAGAAAAGGTCTCAGTTTTTTCCCATTGAGAATGATATTCGCTGTGGGTTTTTCATAGATGGCTTTTTTTAAATTTTTTTTTAAAGATATTTATTTATTTGAGAGAGAGAGAATGAGAGATAGAGAGCATGAGAGGGAAGAGGGTCAGAGGGAGAAGCAGACTTCCCGCTGAGCAGGGAGCCCGATGCGGGACTCGATCCCGGGACTCCAGGATCACGACCTGAGCCGAAGGCAGTTGCCTAACCAACTGAGTCACCCAGGCGCCCCTCATAGATGGCTTTTATGATATTGAGGTATGTACCCTCTATCCCTATACTCTGAGGAGTTTTGATCAAGAAAGGATGCTGTACTTTGTCAAATGCTTTTTCTGCATCTATTGAGAGGATCCATATGGTTCTTGTTCTTTCTTTTATTAATGTATTGTATCACATTGATTGATTTGCGGATGTTGAACCAACCTTGCAGCCCAGGGATAAATCCCACTTTGAATAATCCTTTTAATGTACTGTTGGATTCTATTGGCTAGTATTTTGGTGAGAATTTTTGCATCCATGTTCACCAAGGATATTGGTCTGTCATTCTCCTTTTTGATGGGGTCTTTGTCTGGTTTTGGGATCAAAGTAATGCTGGCCTCATAAAATGAGTTTGGAAGTTTGCCTTCCATTTCTATTTTTTGGAACAGTTTCAGAAGAATAGGTATTAGTTCTTCTTTATTTATTTTTTAATTTATTAATTTTTAAAAATTTTTTATTGTTATGTTAATCACCATATATTACATAATTTGTTTTGGTGTACTGTTCCATGATTCATTGTTTGTTCATAACACCCAGTGCTCCATGCAGAATGTGCCCTCCTCAATACCCATCACCAGGCTAACCCATCCCCCCACCCTCCTCCCCTCCAGAAACCTCAGTTTGTTTTTCAGAGTCCATTATCTCTCCTGGTTCGTCTCCCCCTCTGACTTACTCCCCTTCATTCTTCCTCTCCTGCTATCTTCTTCTTTTTCTTTTTTCTTAAAATATGTTGCGTTGTTTCAGAAGTACAGATCTGTGATTCAACAGTCTTACACAATTCACAGTGCTCACCGTAGCACATATCTTCCCCAATGTCCATCACCCAGCCACCCCATCCCTCCCACCCCCAACCACTCCAGCAACCCTCAGTTTGTTCCTGAGATTAAGAATTCCTCATATCAGTGAGGTCATATGATACATGTCTTTCTCTGATTGACTTATTTCACTCAGCATAACACCCTCCAGTTCCATCCACGTCGTTGCAAATGGCAAGATCTCAACCTTTTGATGGCTGCATAATATTCCATTGTGTATATATACCACTTCTTCTTTAGCCATTCATCTGTCGATGGACATCTTGGCTCTTTCCACAGTTTGGCTATTGTGGACATTGCTGCTATAAACATTGGGGTGCACGTACCCCTTCGGGTCCCTACATTTGTCTCTTTGGGATAAATACCCAGTAGTGCAATTGCTGGATTGAATGGTAGCTCTAATTTCAACTGTTTGAGGAACCTCCATACTGTTTTCCAGAGTGGTTGCACCAGCTTGCATTCCCACCAACAGTGTAGGAGGGTTCCCCTTTCTCCACATCCCCACCAACATCTGTCGTTCCCTGACTTGTTAATTTTAGCCATTCTGACGGGTGTGAGGTGGTATCTCATTGAGGTTTTGATTTGGATTTCCCTGACGCCGAGCGATGTTGAGCACTTTTACATGTGCCTGTTGGCCATTTGGATGTCGTCTTTGGAAAAATGTCTGTTCATGTCTTCTGCCCATTTCTTGATTGGATTATTTGTTCTTTGGGTGTTGAGTTTGATAAGTTCTTTATAGATTTTGGATACTAGCCCTTTATCTGATATGTCATTTGCAAATATCTTCACCCATTCTGTCGGTTGTCTTTTGGTTTTGTGGACTGTTTCTTTTGCTGTGCAAAAGCTTTTTATCTTGATGAAATCCCAATAGTTCATTTTTGCCCTGGCTTCCTGTGCCTTTGGTGATGTTTCTAGGAAGAAGTTGCTGTGGCTGAGGTCGAAAAGGTTGCTACCTGTGTTCTCCTTTAGGATTTGGATGGACTCCTGTCTCACGTTTAGGTCTTTCAACCATTTGGAGTCTATTTTTGTGTGTGGTGTAAAGAAATGGTCCAGTTTCATTCTTCTGCATGTGGCTGTACAATTTTCCCAACACCATTTGTTGAAGAGACTGTCTTTTTTCCATTGGACATTCTTTCCTGCTTTGTCAAAGATAAGTTCACCATAGAGTGGAGGGTCCATTTCTGGGCTCTCGATTCTGTTCCATTGATCTATGTGTCTGTTTTTGTGCCAGTACCATACTGTCTTGATGATGACAGCTTTGTAATAGAGCTGGAAGTCCGGAATTGTGATGCCGCCAGCCTTGCTTTTCTTTTTCAATATTCCTCTGGCTATTCGGGGTCTCTTCTGGTTCCATACAAATTTTAGGATTATTTGTTCCATTTCTTTGAAAAAAGTGGATGGTATTTTGATGGGTATTGCTTTGAATGTGTACATTGATCTAGGTAGCATTGACATCTTCACAATGTGTGTTCTTCCAATCCATGAGCACGGAACGTTTTTCCATTTCCCCTTTGTGTCTTCTTCAATTTCTTTCATGAGTATTTTATAGTTTTCTGAGTACAGATCCTCTGCCTCTTTGGATAGATTTATTCCTAGGTATCTTATGGTTTTGGGTGCAATTGTAAATGGGATCGACTCCCTGATTTGTCTCTCTTCTTCTTGTTGTTGGTGTATAGGAATGTCACTGATTTCTACGCATTGATTTTATATCCTCCTACTTTACTGAATTCCTGTATGAGTTCTAGCAGTTTTGGGGTGGAGTCTTTTGGGTTTTCCACATATAGTATCGTATCATCTGCAAAGAGTGAGAGTTTGACTTCCTCTTTGCCGATTTGGATGCCTTTGATTTCTTTTTGTTGTCTGATTGCTGTGGCTAGGACCTCTAATACTATGTTGAATAGCAGTGGTGAAAGTGGACATCCCTGCTGCGTTCCTGACCTTAGGGGAAAAGCTCTCAGCTTTTCCCTTTGAGAATGATATTGGCTGTAGGTTTTTCATAGATGGCTTTTATGATATTGAGGTATGTACCCTCTATCCCTATACTCTGAAGAGTTTTGATCAAAAAAGGATGCTGTACTTTGTCAAATGCTTTTTCTGCATCTATTGAGAGGATCATATGATTCTTGTTCTTTCTTTTGTTAATGTATTTTATCACGTTGATTGATTTGTGGATGTTGAACCAACCTTGCAGCCCAGGGATAAATCCCACTCGGTCGTGGTGAATAATCCTTTTAATGTACTGTTGGATCCTATTGGCTAGTATTTTGGTGAGAATTTTTGCATCCATGTTCATCAAGGATATTCGTCTGTCATTCTCCTTTTTGATGAAGTCCTTGTCTGGTTTTGAGATCAAGATAATGGTGGCCTCATAAAATGAGTTTGGAAGTTTTCCTTCCATTTCTTTTTTTTTGGAACAGTTTAGGAAGAATAGGTATTAATTCTTCTTTAAATGTTTGTTAGAATTCCCCTGGGAAGCCATCTGGCCCTGGGCTTTTGTTTCTTTGGAGATTTTTGATGACTGCTTCAATTTCCTTAGTGGTTATAGGTCTGTTCAGGTTTGCTATTTCCTCCTGGTCAATTTTGGTAGTTGATACATCTCTAGGAATGCACCCATTTCTTCCAGATCATCCAATTTGCTGGCATAGAGTTGCTCATCATATGTTCTTATAATTGTTTGTATTTCTTTGGTGTTCGTTGTGATCTCTCCTCTTTCATTCATGTTTTCGTTGATTTGGGTCATTTCTCTTTTCCTTTTGATCAGTCTGGCCAGGGGTTTATCAATGTTGTTAATTTTTCAAAGAACCAGCTCCTAGTTTCATTGATCTGTTCTACTGTTCTTTTGGTTTCTATTTCATTGATTTCTGCTCTGATGTTTACTATTTCTCTTCTCTTCCTGGGTTTAGGCTTTATTTGCTGTTCTTTCTCTAGCTCCTTTAGGTGTAGGGTTAGGCTGTGTATTTGAGACCTTTCTCGTTTCTTGAGAAAAGCTTGTATTGCTCTATACTTTTCTCTTAGGACTGCCTTTGCTGTATCCCAAAGATTTTGAACAGTTGTGTTTTCATTTTCATTGGTTTCCATGAATTTTTTTAATTCTTCTTTAATTTCCAGGAAATTAAGCCCATTCATTCTTTAGTAGGATGCTCTTTAGCCTCCATGTATTTGAGTTCTTTCCGACTTTCCTCTTGTGATTGAGTTCTAGTTTCACAGCATTTTTGTCTGAAAATATGCAGGGAATGATACCAATCTTTTGGTACTGATTGAGACCTGTTTTATGACCTAGGATGTGATCTATTCTGGAGAATGTTCCATGGGCACTAGAGAAGAATGTGTATTCTGTTGCTTTGGGATGGAACGTTCTGAATATGTCTGTGAAGTCCATTTGGTCCAGTGTTTCATTTAAAGTCTTTATTTCCTTGTTGATCTTTTGCTTAGATGATCTGTCCATTTCAGTCAGGGGGGGTGTTAAAGTCCCCCACTATTATCGTATTGTTGTCAATGTGTTTCTTTGCTTTTGTTATTAATTGCCTTATATAATTGGCTGCTTCCATGTTCGGGGCATAGATATTTACAATTGTTAGATCTTCTTGTTGGATTGACCCTTTAAGTGTGATATAGTGTCCTTCCTCACCTCTTATTATAGTCTTTGGTTTAACATCTAATTTGTCTGATATAAGAATTGCCACCCCAGCTTTCTTTTGATGTCCATTAGCATGGTAAATGGTTTTCCATCCCCTCACTTTAAATCTGGAGGTGTCCTTGGGTCTAAAATGAGTCTCTTGCAGACAGCACATCAATGGGTCTTGTTTTTTTATCTAATCTGATACCCTGTGTCATTTGAATGAGGCATTTAGCCCATTTACATTCAGGGTAACTATTGAAAGGTATGAATTTATTGCCAGTGTACTGCCTGTAATGTGACTGATACTGTATATTGTCTCTGTTCCTTTCTGGTCTATGTTACTTTTAGGCTCTCTCTTTGCTTAGAGGATCCCTTTCAATATTTCCTGTAGGGCTGTTTTGTTTTTGTTTGTCCTGCAAGCTTTTTATCTCTCCTTCTATTTTCAATGACAGCTTAGGTGTATATAGTAATCTTCATTGCATATTTTTCTCATTTAGTGCCCTGAATATAACATCCCAGTCCTTTCTGGCATGCCAGGTCTCTGTGGATAGGTCTGTTGACAATCTAATGATTCTACCATTGTAGGTTACAGGCCTCCTTTCCCAAGCTGATTTCAGTATTTTCTCTTTGTCTCTGATACTTGTAAGTTTTACTATTAAATGTCGGGGTGTTGACCTATTTTTATTGATTTTGAAGGGGTTTTTCTGTGCTTCCTGGATTTTGATGCCTGTTTCCTTCCCCAAATTAGAGAAGTTCTCTGCTATAATTTGCTCCAGTATACCTTCTGCCCCTCTCTCTCTTTCTTCTTTTTCTGGGATCCCAATTTTTCCAGTATTATTTCATCTTTTGGTATCACTTATCTCTCAAATTCTCCCCTCATAATCCAGTAGTTGTTTATCTCTCTTTTTCTCAGCTTCATTATTCTCCATCATTTCGTCTTCTATATCACTAATTCTGTCTTCTGCCTCATTTTTCATATCAGTTAGAGCCTCCATTTTTTGATTGCACCTCATTAATAACCTTTTTGATTTCGACTGGTTAGATTTTAGTTCTTTTATTTCTCCAAAAAGGGATTCTCTAGTATCTTCTATGCTTTTTTCAAGCCCAGCTAATATCTTATAATCATAATTCTGAACTCTAGTTCTGACATCTGTCTCTATTGATTAGATCTCTGGCAGTCATTACTGCCTCTTGTTCTTTTCTAGAGGTGAATTTTTCCAATTGTCATTTTGTCCAGAGGAGAAGAAATGATTGAGAGAGCAAAATGCTAACAGAGTAACAATGACTGTAGAAAAATATACACTAAACACATCAGAAGAGACCTGAAACCAGGGGGAAAAGAAAGAGAGGAAAAAAAATGATCAGGCTGGGGAATACAACAGAGCTACACAGTTGATTTTGGATGTATTTTGATCTCTTAGAAGAAACTCCCTCCCAATATTTTAAGGAAAGAAAAACTTACATACATATAAAAATAAGGGTAAATTCGATGAAAGGATGTAATATGAGTGTAAAGATGAAAATTAAAAAAGTTTTTTAAAAGGAATTGATAAGATATTGGTTGAAAAAAGAAAGAAGAAAAATACAAAAAAAAAAAAAAAGAGAGAGAGAGAGAGAGAATGTGATCATTGATCATGCCGGAGACTAGAACAAAGCCATACAATAGATTTAGAGTATATTTTGGTCTGTTAAAGGAAACCGTATTCCAAAATTTTAAAGAAAGAAAATCTTACATATATACAACGAATAAGGTTAAATACAATGAAGGGATAGAATATGACTGTAAAAATGAAAATTAAAAAAGATTTTAAAAAAGGAATTGATAAAACATTGATTGAAAAAAGAAAGAAGAAAAGTTAAAAAAATAGAAAAAGAAAAAAAGAAAATTAAAAATTTAACTTTTGAAAGACTAAAGATTCTTTGGAAAAAAGCCATGAATTCTATGTACTGTATTCCCCTAGCACTGGAGTTTTGCAGTTCTCATTGATCAGTAAACTTGGTTTTGGCTGGATGGTCTTGCTGATTTTCTGGGGGACAGGCCTGTTGCCATGATTTTCAAATGTCTTTGCCTGAGGTGGAATTGCACCACCCTTGCCAGGGGCCAGGCTATGTAATCTGCTCAGGTTTCCTCTTGGTAGCTTTTGTTCCCTTAAAGATTTCTGTACAGCTTTAGAGGAGGAGAATGAAAATGGTGACCTCCCAATCTCTGCCCCTGGAGGAGCCAAGAACTCGGGGTCCCCCTCCTCAGTGAGCCCCCAGAGAAAAGCAGTCAATCACCCCCATCTCCCCTGTCTCTGGCTGCACTCTGTGCTGACCCAGCCTCTGACCAAGCTTCTACCTCTGGCACATGACCCCATTTGGAGTCTCCAAACCCAGTGGATTCCTGTGGTGTGCTCCTGCAGCCCTCCTCCCGGGGGAGGAAGGGGATCTCCCCAGATCTACTGCTTGTTGGGTCCCTGCTTGAAGAGTAGTGGCCTGACTCTGCCATGGATCACAGAGCTGAGAGCCCACTCCTTGGCTCCATCTTTGCAGCCAGCTTCCCCGCTCCAATACCTGAGAACTCTGCCACACCCAGGCACCCCCGGTCCTTCTGTGACCCCAAGGGTCCTGAAACCACACTGTCCCAGCAAGGATTCCACCCCCCACTTAGCCACTGGAGCAATGTCCCTCAGTGGAGCAGACTTCTAAAAGTTCTGATTTTGTGCTCTGCTGCTCTATCACTTGCCAGTAGCCGGCTAATGGAGGCTCCCTCACCCCGTGGTCTATCTTCCCAAATATCACCTCGCATTCACTTCTCTGCACATCCTACCCTCCAGAAAGTGGTCGCTTTTCTGTTCAGAGAGTTGCTGCTATTCTTTCCTTCAATCTCCTGTTGAGTTTGTAGGTGTTCAGAATGGTTTGATAACTATACAGCTGAATTCCTGGGACCAGAAAAAATTTAGGTCTCCTACTTCTCTGCCATCTTGCTCCCCCCAATAATGTTATATTTAGTATCCCACTGTAATACTTTTAGTTACTATACAACCTTACAATATTTTCAGGTTTTTTGCATTTTACCATTCTGATATCTGTGTAAAAGTGCTTCATGGTTTTAATTTTCATTTCCTTGACAACTAGTGATGTTGAATATCTTTTTACATGTCTAGAGAATGTCCTGTATTTGGAAGTGCCCTGTAAATTAGTAAAAGCACCATTTTGAAGTACCTACTTGGTTTTTGCCCATATTTTTCATGGCGTTTTCTTATTTTTTTAAATATTTTATTTATTTATTTGAGAGAGAAACAGAGATAGTGAGAGAGAGAGAACACAAACAGGGTGAGGGGCAGAGAGAGATTCCTGCTGAGCAGGGAGCCCGATGCAGGGCTCATCCCAGGACTCGAGGATCATGACTTGAGTTGAAGGCAGACACTTAACTGACTGAGCCACCCAGGCATCCCTCTTTTTCTAATTGATACTGATTTGTAATGCTTTTCTATATATTTTGTTTTCTTTTGGTTACACATACACACACACATGCACGCACACTCACACACATGCACAATATATTCTCCCAGCATGTGGCTTGCATATTCATTATTAATGTTGTTTTTTGAAAAGCATTTTTATTTTAATTTTAATAAATCCTATTCATCAATGTCTATTTTGCAGTTAGTCAATTTTACTAATTGTCTTAAAAATCTTACTGAATTTGTGGTCACTTGAATCTTTTTATTTGTTTTATTCTAGAAGCTTTATTTTTTCAGGTTTTACCTTTTGGTCTAAAGTCCATTTTGATTTAAATGTCATGAATGTCTGAGGTAAGGGTCAAGATTTTTTTTCCACCCAAATATGAAATTTTTCCTACAACATTTATTGAAAGTGTTATCCTCTCCTCACTGAATTGCAGTGACACCTTTGTTACAAATCAAGTTACCTTAAAAGTGTGCATAAAAAAAAACTTTATTCTTCCCATTGATCTTAATTTCTATCCTTGTGCCAATATAATACAGTGCTAATTATAGTAAATCTGAATTACGGTAGTGTAAGTTTTCTAGTCTTGTCCTTCAAGATTGTCTTGACTCTTCTTGATGCTTTGCCTTTCTATAAAACATAATTAAAAATAGTTTGTTTAGAAGATGGGCAAAATGGTTGAAGGAGAGCAGGATATACAGGCTTCTAGTTGTCGAATGAATAAGTCACAGGAATACAAGAGACACAGCATAGGGAATATAGTCAATAATATTGTAATAGTGTTATATGGTGACAGATGACAGCTACACTTGTGGTGAGCATAGGATAATATATAGAGAAGTTGAACCACTATGTTTTATGTCCGAAGCTAACATTGTGTATCAATTAAAATAAAAAAATTAAAAATAAGAAATAGTTTGGCAATTTTCACACAAGCATACATACCTTTGCATTCTGATTGAGATTTCACTAAATCTCTAGAACAATTTGAGAATTAACATTGTCACAATTTTTGATTCTTTCAATTCATCAGTATTATATATTTTTCCATTTATTTGTATCTTATTTATGTTTTCTCAGCAATGATTTGGATTTTCAGTTTAAAGAGTTTATACATTTTTCATTAGATTTCCCTAGGCATTTGACAATTTGGGATGTTAATGTAAATTTACATTTAAAATGTTAATTTAAAAATCTCCCATTTTTTACTTTTCTTATTAAACACTAACAACTTTATCATTTGCACAGTCTTTATTAAGGGCCTGAATAGCCATCTTTAATCCAATCACCATGCCAAATGTACTGCCTTATAAACTTTTACCTTTATAGGCCTCTGAACCTTTATTGCATATCTGGTATATATTGCAGAAATCACCCTTTTATTATATGAAACTTTATATGTTCTGGTTGCTTCTTACATGTAGGACGTTTCTATAAAATACAAGATCTATGAGAACAGGAGTCATGATTTGTGTTTCTCAAGAAATTTTGCCCCTGATACAACACAATGCTGAACATATAATGATGACCTGTCATTCCTTAGATAGTCATTACATGGGCACATTGCCTGACTTTCTCATTCATCAACTAGTGGCAGGCATATTTTTTCATGGGGAACGTCTTTTCCTGCTGATATCAGATAGAGTCCTAGACTTTTTCTCAAAATTGCTTCTAACAATTAGTTGATTTGGCATATAACACTAATTTATAATCTCTATTTAAACCTTCAGTAAAACTTCTATAGAAAACTAGAATGAACTTTAGCCATTGTATGTTTCCTATTTTTTCTAGCTGGGACTTACTTCTAGCAGTTAGTGGACATACTCCATCATAATTAGGATTCTCTATAACATATAGAGTTTTCTATAACATATAGAGAATTCTCTATTATAATATATATATGTAATATATAATTTTTTTATATATATTTGTTATGTGTTATATATGTTATGTTCTATGTTATAATTTTGTATATAATTTTCATTTGTAATACAATCTAATTTACACTATTATTGGGATGATTACTTAGAAAATAAAGAGTAAATATAGAAATGGTCCTCTTATATAATTAGATAAATGTTTTGTATGAAATGATATCATGTGTTATAAAAGTTTTATGAGTTTAAATAGAGAAAATCAGAGAGTGTAAGGTAGATCTTTACAAAATAATAATGTTTGCAAAAAAAAAACTAAAACAAAAACAAAAAATTCTATAACATAGCTATTGTAATCCAACATAACCTGTGTTCAGACAGTTACCAGAGTAGGGTAAACAAAACTAGATTTTTCCAGTTGTCAGGAAAAGGCTGAGCAGCTACATACTTCTAAGTTTAGAGTTGTGGGATTGGATTATATGACATCTGCTTCTCAGTCTTTGATTTTCTAATTTTACATTTAAAGTACTTCCCAGATGGAGTTCAGAGAAGTTTTGTATATGTCTGTGTGCATATGCATATGTTTATGATATATAGTATAGAGTTGTGCTACCTTAAATGTTGTGTGTGTTTTTCTGTATTAAAATCTTGAATCTCAAGTAGATAAGATTTACCCAGTCTTGATAGCTTTATATCTTTAACAACATCAAAGTGATAACATGGCTATTTGTTCAAGATTTTATTTTACTTACTTACTTACTTATTTATTTATTTATTTATTTAGAGCATGGGGGAGGGGCAGAGGAAGAGGGAGAGAGAAAATCCCAAGCAGACTCCGCAGTGAGTATGGAACTTGACATGGGGCTTGATCTCAATACCCTGAGATCATGATCTGAGCCAAAATCAAGAGTTGGATGCTTAACTGACAGCCACTCAGGCGCCCCAAGATGGGTGTTTTTTTTGTGTGTTTTTTTTTTAATTTTTTTTTTTATTTATTCATTTGAGACACAGAGATACAGAGAGAGAGAGCAGGAGCAGGGGGAGAGGCAGAGGGAGAAGGAGAAGCAGGCTCCCTGCTGAGCCAGGAGCCCAATGTGGAGCTTGATCCCAGGACCCTGGGATCATGACCTGAGCAGAAGGCAGACGCTTAACCGTCTGAGCCACCCAGGCACCCCAAGATGGGTGTTTTTTAATTCAGGTATTTATGAAGATGACAAATTTTTTTTAAGTAACTAAGCTCAAAGTCTGAAAAATCTCCCACAAAAATTACATGTATTAATACATACCTATGCAATTTTAACCATACTTGATGGCTCTAAGGCTCTAAGGAATAATATCAGTATCATTCTCTGGTTCCTAATATTAAACAGCTAGGAACAATTTGTAAACAAATTGGCCAGTGGCATATTTGTGTTGGTTCAATCTGACTTTTCCTGTGATGTCATATTGCTGCCATTTCACACCATCAGATTTTTAGCTGGATTTTAAATTCTCATGGTGAAATCTTTATGACTCAGTGTGTCTCTTTCCCTATTCACTTGTTCCAAGTGCATTATTGATATTCTCAGTCTGCAACATGATTTTTACACAGTCCTTGCTTTGCTTTCTTGAAACAGAATCTGAGAAATTTGGCTGACTCAGGATGTCATAGCTCTCTGTCACTGATCCAAGGGTTCTTGTTCCCCCCATGGCATCAGTTCTCTCTGGTGGTTGCATCCTTACCACCTGCACCAAGAAGAGAGACAATCAAACTACTAAGCAGGAAAAGTCACTTTTTGCTTACATGTAGATTTGAAAATAAGTTAATCCTTTCCTGCAGTGACATGACGCTTTCCCTGTAGCATCACTGACAATTTCTCCCATTTCAGTTTTAGCTTGAATGTATATTTTTAACAACTTGATGTCCAGTAACGTGTTCATGAGTGTTCCATTTTCGTTCACCTGAAAACAAAAGCAAAGCAAAATGTCTAATATCATCAGTAGGATGCCAATCTCTGGTAGGCTGTCATGATATCAGTTTTACATGCTCAATGACACATTATGAAAAACATATATTTAGTTACATTGCAGTAAGAGCCTGAAATCCTGAGTTTTAGTCTCTGCTTTTTCCTGAATTTGCTGCAAGACATTGCCTCATAAACCTGTCTGGACTTCAGTTTCCTTGATTAAAACATAAACACTTGGCTTAAATATTTCTGAAGTTGTTTGTAGTTTTATCAGTTTTCCTTAGGCTGTAATGCTATTTCTACATTAAATAATTTTTATCTTTAATTCATAACTGGGAACTTACTAATATATCAGCTTTCTCTTTGAGCTTCTAGTCAGGACCATCTGGCTTATTTCTATTCTATTTCGGGCACTATTTTCAGTGAGAAGATATCCACCCTCCAATTACAGGAGCCTGGAGCCTGACTCAGGAACCTTTGAAGCTTTGTTACATTCCTGGTAAAGAGACACTTTTTGAAACCTGCAAGGGCGGGTGACATTTCTAAGGTTCAAGAAAGTGTGAACTTTGGCACTGAACATATTATGCTATTCAATTGTACTTCCTGAAGTTTATGCTTAATGTAGGCATGGTGCTACTATTGTAAAACATGCTTTTGAATCAAAGAAGAAAGAGGAAATATCTCGATAAAGGTAATTTTGACATAAAGATATCTATTGTTACTAGCAGAGCTTCTGAATACACTGGAACAGTTCTTGACAGTAAAAAGGTTTTCATTATATATTCTCTATCACAGTCAAACAAGCAGGAAGGAAGCAAAAAAAAGAACAATACTTAAATGTCTATGATTTTTGGCACTGTGTTAAGAAATAGAGAAAAAAAATGAATTTCACAGTAAAGAATGAGATGGTATTTTTGTTCTCAAGCAGACATGATTTTGCATCTTTAGCAGGAATGTCTATATTCAAAAGACTTAAATAATGTCTCAGTTAACAAATTTTAATTAAGTAGGACAACATTCATTTACTCATTATTGAAGTTGCTGTTTTACATTATCATATAATTGATTTTCATTAAAGACTTTTCAAGCTCACCGGACCCAATGCATGTATTTTACAGAGGCAGCAATGTTGTAGGGAGACGTCTTTGAGTCCTTGGCTTCATTTTCCATTTGTGAAGCATTGGTCAAGAGTCTCTGTAGATCTTAGTTTCCTCATCCATGAAATCTGTAGAATATAATTGGTATCGTAATTAGCTAGTTCGGGAGATTTACCCAAAGTTACATAATAACTTTGTTCTATTATTAGAACTAGATTAGATATGAGGTCTAAAATCCAGTCCTTGCTCATTATACTGTACTAAATTGCCTCCTCCCATAAAATGTAATGTGTGTGTATTTTTTGTTCATGTTTTCCTGAGACAATAATGTTACTTGTATTATACATATATATGTGTGATATATACAGATGCAGTAATATTGTTGTATATTTATATGTATATGTACCTATAGTAACTATGTGTTACCATGTGCCAGATGCTGTTTTAAACACCTATATTACTTACATATAATATGTTACTTAATCCTCACAACAGCCATATGACATAAATACTGTTATCTTCTTCAATACAGATATTGTGGCACAGGAAAGTCAAATTGTTTGTTCAAAGACACAAACTAGTTAGTTTAAGGCAAGATTTGAATCCTGGAAGTCTGGCTCCACAGTGCATGTTCCTAGTTATTACTATTCATTATCTGTACCTTGTAATTATTGAGTTTCTGAAATAAGGGCTTCTGACAGCATTGAAACAACACTCATTCACGTTCTTTGGAAAGTCTTTCCTGCACCTGTATTCCTGGAAGACTTGGGGGAATGCTTATACTAATGCAAAGTGATAATAGGGCAAGTACTTATTTATATAATATAAATACAATTATGTAAAGCAAAACAACTCAAAATTATAACCGCAGTTGTGTTTAAGTGATGAAACATTGGCCATTTTATTTTATGATATAGCACTTTTGCATGTGAAAGCTCATCCTCATGACTGTGGAGCTTAGATTAGTGAGATAAGTGTCTGGAGACTGGGTTAGAGGGCATTGTAATTGTTAACATAGCTAACTAATGGAGCCTGAAGTAGGGAAAAGACCAGGAGTCTGACCACAAAATGAAGTTGTTGTTTACAGCACTACACGTCCTGAGCTTTCAAGCCCAAAAGACAAAGAATGAAGAATAGGCCAACTTTATCCTGTCATATATGCATGGTCATTTTCTCTGTCCCTGACTCCCTAACTCTTCAGTCTGAAAAAGAATCTCCATGTAAAAATGCAGACAATTTAGCAACATTTAAACTATGTCATCTCAAGATTTCTAACATGTTCTGTTACACCCCTTTCTCCTGATTCTATAACATTTTGCCTAACCACCCCAATCTCCTATTTTATCCCTAAAACAAATTAAGATACGGATAAGAACTGAAAGTATCCATTACATTTATGAAAGAATGAAGTCATTTTTGGCCTTAGAACGATTTCAGTAGAGGAGTGGGGCCAAAACCAAATAATGGTAGACCAAAGAAGGATGAATGGAGGAAGAAAATGGAGATTGACAAAGAAAAGACTGAAGATGCAGGAGGGAGAGAAAGAGACAGAGAGAGATAAAGAAAGGAATGGAGATAAAGATAGAGAGAGAACATGTGAGTGAAAAGAAAGGTTCTGCAGGAGACATGGACAAATGCTTACACTACAAAGTGATAATGGTGTGATTAAAATAATCAATAAGATATTATTATGATTATGAAAAAATAAACATCAAAAAGTGTAACTCAAGTTGGGTTAGAGAGGTGGGAGTATTTGTTTTTCATATTACAGTTTCCAGATTTTTTATTCTGCTGCTGCATTATTTATAATATATAATTTAAATTTAGTAAACTTAAAATTAAAAAGGACTCTTTAACCACTTGTTCCACAATCCAGCACACACACACACACACACACACACACACACACACACACACACACACAATCCTACTCATGTAAACACAATGCTTGCTAATATATGGTAAAGAATAAGGAAAATCAACACCAAGTACATAGGAGAGCATCACGAATTGATCAGATTACAGAAGACTTGGTGTATGTGCTATGTGTTAGAGAAATTGCTTATCTTCGGAACAGAGAACATAGTCCCAACCTCTGGTCAAAAGGTCACTAAAGATAACTCCATATATATTTCTAGTATTATGGACAAAGAGTCCCTCACTGTTGGAAAGTATCTTCATATTTTACAATAGTGAGAGATTAATTAACTTCCAAATCCACTCCCAGAGCTGAGAGCTTAAGGATAGAAAGTTTTAGAAGAAGAAATAAGGGTCAAAAAATTGAAGTCATCCTTCTACTCTCATATAATATCTTTCAGCTATTTCTTTTCTATCTTTAATAATGGGTACTTAAGATAGAGTCTGTAGAACCCACTTCTTGAGTATGTAGAACAATGGTTATCTATATAAAAATGAGTTAAGAAAACTTTATTAAATCACAAGGTATAGTGAGCTAACTTGATGGAATTTAAGCATAAAAATATAAGCATAGGGAGAGAGATTAATAATAAGAATGATCTAATTAAGTAATTGTGTTGTAAGTTATGAGCTTTCAATTAAATAAAAACTGAAATTACTCTTTTGCCTCTGTTAATTAGTGGGTTTTGTATCTGCTTCAGTTAAGCATGAAGAGGATACTGGTACAGTCTTTCACCACAGGGACTGCATTTGCAATTTTTCTAGTCTTCTGGGATTTAATGCAATTAAAATGAAATTGAATGCTTGGCTTAATCCTGTTGAGGGAGTTTGTTGGACAGAAAGCCCTGCAGCTTCACAGAGTAGAGACTTGAATAAAGTAGAGTGTATTACCATCCCAGTTGTGTTTAGATACTATCTTCTCCATGGAGTTATACTTGTCTACCTGATTGGTATCATTTTCTGGACTCTCAAAAATTCCTCTGGGATCTCCATTTTTACACTTATGATTATCTTATTTACTCATCTCTCTTCCTTAATAGACTATAAACTTTGAAGACAAGTAGAATGTCTTATCACCATTTGTTGGCCTGCAATGATGAGATCATTGTTGGTAAGCTCAAGGCCTGATGCATGATCAATGTCAAGTAGTTATTTCAGGATCTGTCTCACTGGACAAACAGAACATTTTTGCCTTGTTTGGCCACAGCCCACATGTGCAATGTCTGGCATAATTCAAAGCTGTGCTCCTCAGATTCATCATCAATTGATTTCTTTTGGTCTTTCTATGGCTACTACAATGGAGTACCATGACTACTACAACTAACTGGGCTTCTGGTACTCTTGTCATTAGATGGATAGATTGTGGATAACACATTATGCTTCCCAGGGATCCAATGTAGTAAGGTGGGAGAAGAATGGACACAAATTTTGGAATTAACTTGCCCCAGATTACGGTTTTACAACTTCTTTGAATTTGTTCAAGTTCCTTAATATCTCTGAGACCGTGCTGTCTTATTTTAAAGAACGAAAATATCAGTGCTTTTCTTTTTAGAGAAATTTAAATAAGGATTTAAGCCTAAGGATTTATTGTTGTGAAAATTAAAATGAGAGGGCATACATATATTTTAAAATAGGGAAGAAAATTTCTTTGATATTTGTCCTTAGAAAATTCTAGAATTATTTTTTAAAAGGTATGTTATACTGGCCTCAAAGAGCAACAGCTCAAACTTCTATGGTTTCATGGAGGGCAGGACATGTCCCACCAAGCACTTTTCTTTTTTAGTGGAGGAGTCTTTGTCAAAATATGGTCCCTGGGTCACCTACATGAGACTTATTTTAAATATTTTTTGAGAAGTCAGAATCCTTTTTTTTATTTTAATTTTTTTATTAACATATGATGTATGTTAATAAAAATAGCACATACCCTCCCCAGTGTCCATCACCCAGCCACCCCATCCTCCCACCCTGCTCCTCTCCAGCAACCCTCAGTCTGTTTCCTGAGATTAAGAGTCTCTTATGGTTTGTCTCCTCACTGGTTTCATCTTGTTTCATTTTTCCCCTACCTTCTCCTATGATCCTCTGTCTTGTTTCTCAAATTCCTCATATTGGTGAGATCATATGATAATTGTCCTTTCTCTATTGACTTATTTCATTTAGCATAATACCCTCTAGTTCTAGCCACATCATTGCAAATGGCAAGATTTCATTTTTTTTGATGGCTGAGTAAAATTCCATTGTGTATATATACCACATCAAGAAGTCAGAATTCTTGATCATGTTCCAGACCAATTTAATTACAATCTATAATGGTAGAATGACAAATGTGGACTTTCAGTATTTTTCACTCAAGTAATCTCTATGCATATTAAAGTTGAAGTGTCACTGATCTGGAATAAAGAGTCTAACTCAACAAGGGTAAAATTAACTGCAGTACATACCAGGGCCTATTATTTATGCACTTGGGTAGACTGGTGATAAAGAATATTTAGGGGTTGTTGTCAGTAGATGACACAATTTAAGTGTCAGATGAAGTTGCTAATAAATATAATGCAATCTTATCTAAGTTAATATTCACCTACTCATTCATTCATTCACTTGTTACTTATTTATATATTTATTCATTCAATGGACTCAGTGTGAAGTAAAATTCTAGGTGAAGTAAAATTAAGAATTTTTCTCTACATTCAGGGATGTTTTCATCTGGTAGGGGAGAAAAACTAGGTAATTGGAATTACGATGTGAATATTAATTGTCATATTGGATATAACATTCATTGCTAAGAATGAAAGGAGCTATACCTAACCCAGTTAGTAGCAGATGAAAGCTTAAAGTTGAATAGGAGTTAGCTAAGCAAAGGGGAAGAACTGAAGAAAGGATTGTTTCAGGAAAGTGGAACAGCTTGTGCATAGGTAGGAAGCCAAATATAAGTGTGTTTTGAACATGTAGATAGTTTGGAGTGGCTGGAGCATAAGGTAGGAGAACAGTGAAAGATGCATCTGGGGCAGTATAATTCTCGGAGCAAGCAGAACTTTAATGCTAGAGTCACTATTTTTATCCTACATGCCCTGATTTCAATATAATAAGCTTTTCATTTGCCATATGGAGATAGTGGCTTAGCACACATAGAGAATGTCTTATTTTCTATAGATGAATTATGTTGTCAAATGGTAAACTGCCGTATGGCAAAATGTGGTTCTAGAATTAAATTTCTGAGTGAGACTTTACCAAAGATGTAAAATTGCCCCTGTAAAAGGGAAATGTTTGCTATAGGGGTGCTATTATATTGTTATAAAGAGTTATGCACTAGTTTATTGTGTTTTAATTAATACTCAATGCCCCTCTCTAAACTTTTATATCTTAAAAAAATCATGACTAGTTTGACTATTGAATGAAATTTCTCTTTCTTCTTCTTCTTTGATAGACCTTTATCCTCCTGTGACATTATTCAAGAAATTGATTTTACCAATTACATTCCAATTTCATAGTTTTGATGAAATTTTTCCATAAGCAGGCATATTTATTATGGGGCCAAAAAAACTTACACATTGGATGAAATTCTTTGAGAAGGTAAGGAGTTTAAATCTCTAGAATAGTATGGATTTGTCTTCTCTAAATAAAGATTTCCTACCAGTTAACTTTCATTAGCAACGTATGGTTAACCCAAACAGATGATTACTCCCCATTTATCCATTCAGTATCCTGGGTGAATTCATGACATAAATGCCATATGTAACATCCTAAGTTAAATGCTGGTTTTTGAGCCACATTCAGGAAAGAAGAGAAAGGTGGAAGGATGAAAAGACTTCAGGGCGGTAAAAAGGAAAATAAGTTTCTAGCAAAGTTTACTTAATAGCATAGTTTCTGACAGATAGCAAATGCATTATTAGTTTTGAGGCTTTGTTTTGGTTTGGTTTGGTTTTAGTTTTACAACTGGTAAACTATAAAGTCATTGTGAGGTACAAATTAAATCTGTAAAATATCACAATCCTGTTTTTATTTCCATCTCCCTAATCCCTGCAATAAATAGTATACCTCTCCAGTTCACCTCCCACTCTAACATTATCTCTGTAAAGCAAATGTGCCCATGTTATTCTTAAAAAACCCGAGTTGCCAATATCTGAGCATAGACACACACACACACAGTCACATGTTTAAGGTGAACCCTCCCCCCAGATAGGCAGAAAAGACCCTTCAAAATAGGCCCTACTTCCTTTTTAGCTAGATCTCTACATGTTCCTAATTTTTCAGTGTAAAAAACTAGTTCTTTCATCATTTATAGGATGAAGCCTTTCATACACCCAGGCTTTTTACATGCTGTTCTCTTTGGATGCCTTTCTGCCCTCCCACATGTGGAGGAATAGCTGGAACCTTTCCTACACAATAATGGACAGCTTGGATAAAACTCCTGTAAAAAGAATATTTTCCCAAACATGTGAGAAACCCTCAGTTTTCACTCTATTTCCTAAGATGGAATTCATAAGAGTTACAAAACCTATGCTGAAGAGGGAGGGAAAAGATAGCAGAGGAGTAGGGGACCCTATTCCAATCGGTCCCTGGAATTGAGCTGGATATCTACCAGCTGAGCACCCACAAAATCAGCCTGAGATGTAAGAAGATAGATCTGGATCTCTACAAACATAATATCACAGGTGGATGGTTTCGAGGTACAAAGTGGGGAGCCATGATTCTGCAGGCAGATATCAGAAGATAAACATAAAGGGGAGGGAGTCAAGCTGTCAGGATCCTACACCGCTGGTGAGCAATAGCCTCCCACACTGGGGACCGGGCACAGACTCACAGACCGGTAGTGATGGGTAAAGTACTTTAGGGCAGCCCCCAGATGGAAACCCAGAGCGGTGGGGCCACACATGTAAACTGGGGGAAGCTGGCAGTTTTAGAAGCACAAAGGGCAGAGACGTTCCCCGACCTGGAGACGAAGACTGGGAGTGCTGCTGAGGGGTGTACGACCCAGGACGCTGCAGTTTTTATGGCAGCACAGACAGAAACAGAGATAGTGTGGCCTGGAGAGCTCACTGAAGAACAGACTGCAATCTCTCTGCTCTGAGGCAGAGGGTTGGAAACAATCTCTTCTGCTTTGACTCTCAGAAGAGACACGGAAAGCTGCCAGGGAAAGCTGCCAGAGAACAAAAGCCCCCGAAAAACTTGTTTTCACTGAGCCCATCCCCTGCCACAGGGGGCAGGGCAACTCTGCCCTAACAGGGTTGCCTGAATAACAGCACAGCAGGCCCCCTTCCCCGGAAGACAGGCTGGGAAAACAAGAGGCCAGCACCCTAAGGTTCCTACAAAACAGGTGCATCTTGCTTGGGTTTTGGTCAATAATATGGACTCTATACATTCTGTCAACCACCCCTCAACAGAATGACTAGGAGGAGGAACCCCCCAAATAGGAAAGACTCAGAGACTATGACTTATGACAGAGATTTACAAATGGATTCAGATATAACCAAGATGTCAGAGATGGAATTCAGGCTAGCAATTGTGAAGACAGTAGCTAAAATGGAGAAATTAATTAATGGCAACATAGAGTCTCTAAAGGCAGAAATTAAAGCTGAAATGGCAGAATTTAAAAATGCTATGAGATCCAATCTAATCTAGATAATCTAACAGCTAGGGTAAGTGAGGCAGAAGAACGAATTAGTGATTTAGAAGACCAATTAATAGATAAGAAGGGAAAAGAGGAGGCCAGGGAAAAACAACTCAGAATCCATGAAAATAGAATCAGAGAAATAAGTGACACCATGAAACGTTCCAATGTCAGAATTATTGGGATCCCTGAGGGGGTGGAGAGAGAGAGGACTAGAAGATATATTTGAGCAAATCATAGCTGAGAACTTCCCTAATCTGGGGAATGAAACAAACATTCGTGTCTTAGAGGCAGAGAGGACCCCTCACAAGATCAAGGAAAACAGCCAACACCCCAGCATGTAATAGTAAAACTCGCAAATCTTAGAACTAAGGAAACCATCTTAAGGGCAGTTGGGGGAAGAGATTCCTTATGTACAGAGGGAGGAACATCAGAATAACGTCAGACCTATCCACAGAGACCTGCCAAGCCAGAAAGGGCTGGCAAGACATATTCAGGGTACTAAATGAGAAGAACATGGAGCCAAGAATACTTTATCTGGCAAGGCTGTCATTTAGAATGGATGGAGAGATGCAGAGCTTCCAAGACTGGCAGAAACCGAAAGAATATGTGACCACTAAGCTGGCCCTGCAAGAAATATTAAGGGGGGTTCTATAAAAGGAGAAAAACCCCAAGAGTGATATAGAACAGAAATGTACAGGGATAATCTATAAAAACAAGGTCTTCACAGACAACATGATGACAATAAATTCATATCTTTCAATGATCACTCTCAACATGAACGGCCTGAATGCACCCATAAAATGGCATAGGGTTGCAGATTGGATGAAAAGACAGGACCCATCCATATGCTGTCTACCAGAGACTCATTTTGAACCTAAAGATACATCCAGACTGGAAGTGAAGGGATGGAGATCCATCTTCCAAGCCATAGGACCTCAAAAGAAAGCTGGGGTAGCAATTCTTATATCAGACAAATTAGATTTTAAACTAAAGACTGTAGTTAGAGACACAGAAGGACACTCTATTATTCTTAAAGGGTCTACCCAACAAGAAGATCTAACAATTGTAAATATCTACACCCCCTACATGGAAGCAGCCAACTACATAAGCCAACTGTTAACCAAAATAAAGAATCATATTGGTAACAATACATTAATTATAGGAGACCTCAATACTCCACTCTCAGCAATAGACAGATCATCTAAGAGAAAATCAACAAAGAAACAAGATCTTTGAATGACATGCTGGACCAGATGGACCTCATAGATATATATATAGAACATTCCACCCTAAAACAACAGAATACTCATTCTTCTCGAGTGCACATGGAACTTTCTCCAGAATAGACCACATACTGGGTCACAACTCAGGTCTCAACTGATACCAAAAGATTGAGATTATTCCCTGCATAGTCTCAGACCAAAATGCTTTAAAACTGGAACTCAATCACAAGAAGAAATTTGGAAGAAATTCAAACAGAAAAGGAAGGAAACTTCCAGACTCATTCTATGAGGCCAGCATTACCTTAATCCCCAAACCAGGCAAAGACCCCATCCAAAAAGAGAATTTCAGACCGATATCCCTGATGAATATGGATTCCAAAATCCTCAACAAAATCTTAGCTAATAGGATCCACTAATACATTAAAAGGATCATCCACCACAGCCAAGTGGGATATATCCCTGGGATGCAAGGGTGGTTCAACATTCACAAATCAATCAGTGTATCAATAATCAATAATAAGAGGAGAGAGAAGAACCATATGGTCCTCTCAATTGATGCAGAAAAAGCATTTGACAAAATACAGCAGCCTTTCCTGATTAAAACTCTTCAGAGTATAGGGATAGAGGGAACATTACTCAAGTTCATAAAATCCATCTATGAGAAACCCACAGCGAATATCATCCTCAATGGGGAAAAGCTGAGAGCCTTTCCCTTAAGATCAGGAACACAACAAGGATGCCCGCTCTCACCACTGTTGTTCAACATAGTACTAGAAGTCCTAGCAACGGGAATCAGACAACAAAAAGAAATAAAATGCATTCAAATTGGCAAAGAAGTCAAACTCTCTCTCTTCGCAGATGACATGATACTTTATGTGGAAAATCCAAAAGACTCCACCCCCCAAATTACTAGAACTCATACAGCAATTCAATAATGTGGCAGGATACAAAAGCAATGCACAGAAATCAGTTGCTTTCTTTTACACTAACAATGCAACTGTAGAAAGAGAAATTAGAGAAACAATTCCATTTACAATAGCACCAAAAACCATAAGATACCTGGAATAAGCCTAACCAAAGAGGTAAAGGATTTATACTCTAGGAACTACAGAACACTCATGAAAGAAACCGAAGAAAACACAAAAAGATGGAAAAACATTCCATGCTCATGGATCGGAAGAATAAACATTGTTAAAATGTCTATGCTTCCCAGAGCAATCTATACCTTCAATGCCATCTGATCAAAATTCCAATGGCATTTTTCAAAGTGCTGGAACAAATAATCCTAAAATTTGTATGGAATCAGAAAAGACCCTGAATCGCCAAGGAAATGTTGAAAAAGAAAAACAAACCTGGGGGCATCACGTTGCCCGATTTCAAGCTATATTACAAAGCAGTGATCATCAAAACAGCATGATACTGGCACAGAAACAGACATATAGACCAATGGAACAGAATAGAGAGCCCAGATATGGACCCTCAACTCTATGGTCAAATAATCTTCAACAAAGCAGGACAAAATATGCAATGGAAAAAAGACAGTCTCTTCAATAAATGGTGCTGGGAAAATTAGACAGCTATATACAGAAGAATGAAACTCGACCATTCTCTTAGACCATACACAAAGATAACCTCAAAATGGATGAAAGACCTCAGTGTGAGACAAGAATCCATCAACATCCTAGAGGAGAACATAGGCAGTAACCTCTTTGACATTGGCCACAGCAACTTCTTTCAAGATTCATCTCCCAAGGCTAGTGAAACAAAAGCAAAAATGAACTTTTGGGACTTCATCAAGATAAAATCTTCTCCACAGCAAAGGAAACAGTCAACAAAACAAAGAGGCAACCCACAGAATGGGAGAAGATATTTGCAAATGACACTACAGATAAAGGGTTGGTATCCAAGATCTATAAAGAACTTCTCAGACTCAACATCTAAAAAACAAATAATCAAGTAAAAAAAATGGGCAGAAGACATGAACAGACAATTCTCCAAAGAAGACATACAAATGGCTAACAGACACATGAAAAAATGTTCATCATCATTAGCCATGAGGGAAATTCAAATCAAAGACACATTGAGATACCACCTTACACCAGTTAGAATGGCAAAAATTGACAAGGCAAGAAACAACAAATGTTGGAGAGGTTGTGGAGAAAGGGGAACCCTCTTACACTGTTGGTGGGAATGCAAGTTGGTACAGCCACTTTGGAAAACAGTGTGGAGGTTCCTCAGAAGGTTAAAAATAGAGCTACCCTATGACCCAGCAATTGCAGTCCTGGGTATTTACCCCAAAGACACAGATGTAGTGAAAAGAAGGGCCATATGCACCCCAATGTTCACAGCAGCAGTGTCCGCAATAGCCAAAATGTGGAAAGAGCCGAGATGCCCTTCAACAGATGAATGGATAAAGATGATGTGGTCCATATATACATTGGAATATTACTCAGCCATCAGAAAAGATGAATACCCAACTTTTATGTCAACATGGATGGGACTGGAGGAGATTATGCTAAGTGAAATAAGTCAAGCAGAGAAAGTCAATTATATGGTTTCACTTATTTGTGGAACATAAGGAATAGCATGGAGGACATTAGGAGAAGGAAGGGGAAAATCAAGGGAGTAAATCAGTGGGAGAGATGAACTGTGAGAGACTATGGACTCTGAGAAACAAACTGAAGGTTCCAGAGGGGAGGGGGTTGGGGGGATGGGTTAGCCTGGTGATGGGTATTAAGGAGGGCGTGTTCTGCATGGAGCACTGGGTGTTATACAAAAACAATGAATCATGGATCACCACATCAAAAACTAATGATGTATTGTATGGTGACTAACGTAACATAATAAAATAAAATTAAAAAAAAATCAAAACCTATGCCTCAGAAAAGAAGGTTCCATGAACTGCTTCCAGTCAATGTAAGGGGAAACTCAGAGTTTACATATCAGAGTAGGCCATGTGTTTGAATTGTAAGTCCCAGGCCCTTGATTTTCTTACATGACAGTGCCTAGTTAAGTGGATTTTTAGCAATAACACACTCAAGAAGGGAAGGACAATAACTGAAGGATGTGTGCTGTGGGGATTCACCATGAGACACCAATGGACTGACTGTTCTCAGTGTAAAAATTATAGCTTAGTGCTAAATCCCCTCCCCTACTCTCTGGTGGCTGCTCCTTTAGGTGGGTCATGTAAAGCTTCTGCATCTCAATTACCTTCTCTGTACAATGTAGATTAGTGATACTTAAGAGCTATCCACTACAGTGCCCATCACCTCCTTGGCCATTAATAAATTACAGTAATACATATACTACTGAGGCAGTAGGACTCCTAGAACATTGGCCAGTTGTCAAAAAATGTATGCTTACCCGTTTTACTAAGAATGTCAAAGAACTATCACATAGGCTTTTTTTCTGGAGAAAGATTTTTTTACAGGATGGTCTTCAGTCCCTTCTCTTACATGCTATATCCCACCTGAAGAAAGAAGAGTACTCTGCTTTCCTGAGAATTCCACCAGGATTATACTAACCTACTTATCTAATTTACCTTTAGTATCTTGGAACTTCCTCATAGGAGCTTGAGCCATAAATGGAGACACAACTATAACCCAAGTATTGGAATTTAAATGAAATTATGGTCTTCAGGAAGAGGGTTACACTTAATTTTATTGCAGCACCAGTGTGTACATGGTAGCTAGAAGGAGATGGAAAATTTAGAGGTGTTTTCATTTGGCCTCAATAAATCCAAATATCTGTTCTGTTTTTTGTGAAGTTAATTCAGTTGTTGATCTCTTTAGGAAAGTTAAATGTGTCAGGTACTCTGCTATGTGGCATATGAAATATAGGCTGAAAGAAGAAAGAAAGGGGAAATACCTTAAGAATACTTTAAAAATCAAGAAAATAAAAATACTTAAAGAATTTGTATGCTTGATAAGGCTTTGCAGGTATCTTATTGAAGCCTGAATTAATATACAATAATTACCACTACAGTAACTAGGGCAGAATATATGGCTTCTTGAACTGGACTCTGTTAGGCACTCAGGGTAGTACTTGTATAAAACTTAGTTCTTTCATCTCTGTTTTTCCCATCTGTCTCTCTCCCAGATGTTTCACAAACTATTTTTAAAGGATAGACATTGTATTTAGCTGTGTGTGTGTGTTTTAATAATTCCTGCTTTTACCACCATGCCATGCATATTTTTAGACACTTAAGAAACATTTGTGGAACAAATATATAAATGAGCACAAAGAGTTATACAGGGCAGAAATAAACTTGCCATAAAGAGTAATGACATTTTATAAAGGGAAGAAAGCTGGTATGTTTCCTCTCAGTCTATTTCAAAAGGAGGTTCCACAATGCTTTAACGTTGTAGAGATATTTTCCATACACTTAGGAGTTAATGCCTCAGTTGCTCTTGCTGACCCATAAAAGATTTACATAAATTATATATATGTGTATATACATGTAATATGTATATATTCAAATTAGTATATATTCATATATATAAATGCATATATTTATTACTATGCATTTATATATTATATTTACATATTCTTTCTCTCACTATCTTGACATCTTTCTTGAAGGGTTTGTAGATAGTAGTTCACAATTTGTTCACAAAAATGAGAAAGGTTGATTACAGTTTGGATTCAAACTGGCAATCTTTTTCAGATACCACCATTTTGGATCTAACAGTATCCAACTAGACTGAAGTAATTTTTTTCTGTGTTACTTTGTGATTTTCTGCCTTTATACTTATTCATAATTTATCTTCCCTTTGCCTGAAATGCCCTGTTTCCTTATACATTGTTTATCTGAACTATATACTTCTAAGGCATTCCATCTCAAAAGCTGCTTATTCTGGAATTGTTACCTAATCTCAAGTAGAGGTGGTGTTTGGGTCTCATGGTTTCTCATTGACTGTATATGTACCTTGTAAGACAATGATATTTTCTCTTTTCTATGAGAATGATTACACTTGCCTTTACATTTTACACTATAAACTTATTAAGAGTAGGTGATGTGTGTGGTTTACTTATACATTTCATTAGTAATTAACAAATATTTTTATAGATTATCAAAAAAAGGAAACAAAAATATAAATTTCAAAGTAAGGTAGAATATCGTTCCATTGACTTACTAAACTTCAGTGAAGACATTGCTGAGGTATCAGTACAGATAGATTATTGGGATAGAAACAACTACAGTTTAGTAAAGTTCCTTTTAAAGGGAATATTTAATAACATATCATTTATAAAGCCATAAAATCAGAATAAGAAATCTTATTCGAAAAGAAAGTTGATATAAGCAAATCAGTTAATGTAGATGATGAATAAAATCAATTCTGGTTATGTTGTGATAAACATTTTTAAAGTATAAAACACTTTAATCATAACATGTCCAGATCCGGTAGTAATGAATAACTGGAAAAATATTAATTATAAATGAAATTAAAAATAAAAAAAACTAAAATCTACGAACTGGTTGAAGCACCCAGTTGTTGTATTCTCAAAGAATACTCATGGGTAATGGTTTATCATACACCTATTTTTCACATTTTAGAATAAAAATGAACTGAAATGGATATATATATACATATATATATATATATGTATATATATAAAATCTTGGTCCTGCACCTAGAGTGTTCACAGGTGCATGCACATGTATGCATGCATATATATATATATGTCTTTTTTCATTATCTCATTCCACATGCGGTCCTTCAAAAAATTTCCTCCTGATATCTACCTCGAGATATAAATATTTGAACATTCTATGACCAAAGAGATTACAATGACTAGAATTATTTTGACTTGATGCATTTGGTGAGAAAATGGTGTTTATAAAAGAGATATTTCATAAAAATTAAAATTCTAATAGTTTGAAAATGTAACTGTTTGTCTAACTTTAGGAGGATTCAAAGCCTCAAATGAACCTTTGGTATAATCCCAAAGTTATTTGCAGTAATCAAAGAACACTTTGTGTCTTCTTTGTGCAAAAGCTGTTTCATCTGGTCTATAAGAAAAGACTGGTGTTAAGTGATAGGTAGTCATTGGGGATGTCCCTTGATGTCATTAGTCTAATCAGTAGGCAAAAATCCAGGAAAAAACCTTTAAGAAATCCTATTGTTTCCAGTTTCACTTTTTCTTCTCTTAAAGTTATGAAAGTGTTTGCATTTGCATTTAAAATACTTCAATCATCGTTTATATAGTTTGTCTGTAACATTTATTCGGCAAACTCAGTGTGGACAGTTTAGAAAATCAGCTGTGTATTGGATAATTAAATCTGTTTAAATATGGAATTAGTTATCCAAGCTTGACAAATTCCCATTAACACTTAAAGAAATATGGAATGCTATATACCGTAAAAACAAGAGCAAAGAAACCAGAAAAATTTCAGACTTGATTATTTCTCCAAATATTCTTGCTTTTTTTTTACCTTTCTAAATATTTTACATAACCACAGTGATTGTCATAATATTTTGTGTGTTTAGAAAACTAAATATAAGAATTTCTAAATAATGAGCCAGAAACTTCCAGAGTAATGGCCTGGCAGAAAGCAACATTTAATTGACCTCAGACCATTGTAATCTCATGAACTAGTACTTGACTTAAGCCTATCACAACTTACCACTGTGAATATTTATCTATAGGATTTTAGCAAAATAGGATAAATACCTTTGTAAACTTCATGGAAATTCAGAGCTCTTAAAGACTAAGGTTCTTTATTCAGAGTTTTACAGTAGAGAACATTGAGGACTTTTAGAATTTAAGTGGAGTAAAAATGGAGTCTATGGGGACATGCTTAAATAATTCAGCTCTAAACAAGATTTAATTAGTCAATTATCTAATAAACATCAGAATTCATAAACAGTGCACAACTGAGTATGTTGAATAAAAGTTGCAAATTGCCTATATTCATAACAGATGATTGAAACATCATTAAAGATATGTAAATGCAATATCATTTCATTAGAATTTCGAGGAGAAAAGGTAATTAGAAAAAGAACTGTGAAGTGATATTAGGTATCTTCCCACTTGAAATGTGCGAATGATACATTTCACAAGAAAATGATTGTAGTTCAAGTCCATTTAGCAGTCAAGCTACAATCTGATTGGCTTTACCCTCCCTCCTTCATCTAAATTTGATAGTGTCTTGTAAACATGGTATCAGGGAATTTGGAGAATTTTTGTTTATCTCATCTACTAGATTTTGAAAGAGATGTTTGACAAAGTTCAATTTTTATTGGAAATGAAACTAATGCTACTTAAATTTTCTGAGGATTTTTATTTCACTGACAGTGTGTATCATTGAATGCCCTGGAGAATGGCATGGTTGCCAAAAGAAGCTCAGTTGCTCCACTCCCATAAGGTGTGCTCTCATACTTCATTGTTTTAGTTTGTTTTTTGAAGGAAGGAACATACCCATGCTCAGTATCTACATTGTTAACATATATTGTTAATTAAATAAGAAGGCTTAACTGAAGTCCTCTACTACCTTGGTGGCCATGTAAGCAACCCAAAACCTAACCCAAAACCTAAGCAACCCAAAACCTAACTCAAACTGGAAATACATAAGCCAGAGTCAATGTACTTGAATCAAAAAAAAAGAAATTTATTAGCAACCAATCACAAACAGCCAACTAGGCTTTCCCGAACAAGGCAAGCACCTAAGCTATAACCAATCAAATAATCCTAAAATCATCCTTACTGAACCACACTAGTTCATTTTCTCTTTCATATAACAGTTTTCAAAAATACAAATGTTCTTTCCTTCACTTTGTGCATACTACATCCCTACAAATGCAGGCATGGTTGTTACTCTCCCTAGGTTAGTAATGAACATGGTAGTTGTTCTCTGTCTTTCTAGCCCAAACTCCAGAGCACATTTCTGACTTGGTGGGATCACCATTGTTCCAAGAAATGGTTCTTTCCTTATGAGTGCAGGCTTGATCTTAGGACCCTGGAGTACATGACCTGAGCCAAAACCAAGAGTCAGACGCTTAACCTACTACATCATCCAGGCACCCTACAAGCATTATTTTTTCCTGTTATTCTCCTCATGCACTTACAGCCTGTCTCATCCTCCACCTCATTAGATGCCTCTTGTCTCTTTCAGCAGGATTTTCTTTTGGAAAAAAAAAAATGCTTTTCATTTTATAGCCTTTTACTCTGAACCGCAGACTCCTTGTTTTCCTTTTTAATTTTAATAGTAGAAGAGAACACTAATGGCGCAGGACATAGTAACTCTATGGAGTAGGATATTGGATTTTATTTTATCTCTATATTGTTCTCACTCCATGACCTTGGACGTGTCTTGAATTTCTCATTGGTTAAGTGGGCACGATACTAAATTATTTGCTGACTTTCCACAGTTTTTGTGAGAAGAAAATGGAGACTGTTTATGAAGATATTTTAAATATTAATAAATATTTGTAGATATACATTATCTTCAATAACAAAGAAGTGCATACTTGAATATCTGTCCATTCCCCCTCTCTTTACCATAATGGCTGGCAAGGGCTATATTTTATTTGTGCTTTTATCCTCTACAGCATCAATATCACTGGATAGCACTGAGCATATTATCAAATAATCAATAAATATAAAATAGATTGTGATTGATTGCATTTTGTTTTTCCATGATGTATGTGCAGAAAAGTGGATGATACCCAAATACAACTTATTGTATTTGGACATGCCTGGAGGGGGAAAGAAAGATGATGTCATGAAGAAATAATGTGTTCTGTGGTTGCTGATAAATATTTAACAACCAGATTTTCAGTGAAGGTGGGAATGGAAGTCTTGATTTAGAATTTGCTGGTTTATTTCCATAGTATAAATACTTCCACCATTATTGATTTCAAGTTACCAGTGTGGCCTTACTGAAAGTGGAACTGGAAAGAGATTTGCAGTAGAACACCATGACACAGTATTTCCAGAATAGAGAAACAACTGTTATAAGTAATTTCAAGAGTATAGGTAAGAATGAAATGAAATAATTAAAATGTAAAAAAATAGTTAAGAATTAATGAATTTTGAGTACTTATTACTTTTGTTTTTAACATAATTTAGCTGTAAGTTTATATATATATTTTTAATGATGGTTGTGTTTGTCAGATGACAGCATCTCTGAAATGTGACATTTGGCTCTCATGAGGCCATACTAGCTGGCTCTAACATGCACACGAATATGTTCCTTTCTTTGAGATAGCTCTGACACCTCACTAAAACATTATCCACAATTTACCATAATTTGGAATTAAGCATTAGCGGGTTTCTGTACCGCAGGCCAGGAATTTTCTTTACTAAAATACAAAGAGGTGTTTACCAAGTTGATTTTAGATACCCCCTTTTTTATTTCTCCTATCAAGAATTAAAAAAACCTTTATAAATTTTATACTATATTAAGAAATTCACCACTTTATAAATGCACACAAAGTATGTAAGTATGTTATATTTTAGATCACGGCCACATCTAGTAGTTCTTGCCAATAAAGAATAAAAATAAAGCTTATAAAATTTTTAAATAAGAATTACTATTGGTGGCAACAATTCTCAGCATAAAGTATGTTAAGTTATTTTTTTAATTCTTTTAAATTTTATTTTATTCCTTTTATGGGGTTAACACAATACTCATAACCCTAATTTAGTCATAGAATAAATATCTAAAAGTGACATTCCTCACCCCTGTTCTCCAACAGGAGCCATCTATTCAAACCAAAGAAGATTCTTACCACCTACTATCATTTTTTTCCTTCAAATCTTTTTCAGCTTTGTATCTTCCCACCTATTCTTTTTACCCTCTTGCCTGAGTCAGGATAAGAGTTTTTTCACTTTGGCCAAATCTGAACTATATTCTGGCTCTAGAGCCCTAAAACTATGAAAGGAAAGGCTGTTTGGAAGCTA
This sequence comes from Zalophus californianus, assembly GCF_009762305.2. Lineage (NCBI taxonomy): Eukaryota > Metazoa > Chordata > Mammalia > Carnivora > Otariidae > Zalophus > Zalophus californianus. The sequence goes on from NC_045605.1 coordinate 50,821,838, forward strand.
TTACTTTCAAAAAATATTTTTTAAAAGTATTGTAGATTTTATTTTAAAGCTAAAAACAATATATGTTTAAAGCAGAAAAGTGAAATTATAAATAAGAATTTAATTTAAAACTGTCATTATCTTTAACAAACAACATTGATATTTATAATGGGTAAATGGATGGATGGATGAATGGATGGACAGAGAGAAAGAGAAAGAGAAAGAAGGAATAAATAGATGCAGAGATGTGGATAGATGTATATGTTTACCATCTTGTGTATATAGTTTTACCTTCTATTTCTTTTCATATAACATTCTATAATCACTTCCTCATATATTAATTGTAAATATTCTTTTTTAATGATTAGAATACCACATCATATGGATGTGTGGTAGAACAATTAACTAATTTTTGGTTGCATAAGTTGCTTTCTAACTTTTGGAGTTATAAATAGCAGTATTTTAAAAAATCTTATATGTGGGGCACCTAGGTGACTCAGTTGGTTAAGTGTCTGACTCTTGATCTCAGCTCAGGTCTTGATCTCAGGATCATGAGTTCACGCCCCGCATTGGGCTCCACACTGGGCATGGAGCCTTCTTAAAAAAATAGTATATGCTCTTCTTTCTATTTATCTCTTTTTTTTTTGAGATATAATTGACATACCACATTATATTAATTTTAGGTGTACAACATAATGATTCAATATATGCATATGTTGTGAAGTGATCTCTACATTAAGTCTAGTTAACATCTATCACCACACAGTTACCAATTTTTTCTTGTGATGAGAACTTTTAATATCTCTCTCAGCAACTTGCAAATATACAATACAATATTATTAGCTGTATTCATCTTTGATTATTTCCTTAGATTTACTCCAATATATGGAGCTTCTGGGTCATAGAATATGGAGAGTCTAAACTTGTTATTATGTATATTGTGTATATTGTGAAATTTTATTAAGAAAAATTTTTTTATATTTAGTGAAAAAGTCTGATGTTGATGCCTAACTACTGCCCATGCTTCCCTGCATCCACATCTACACCAGAAAACTATGGCATTGGTATCACACCATCAGTTCATGTTTGTGAGTAATAAAGCAGAAGTTTTCATACGCTCATAGTTTGTGAGGAAAAGAGATCAAGTATTTTTTTGTTTGCTTGTTTTTTTTTAAGCAGGCTCCATGCTCAGCTCATGATCCTGAGATCAAGACCTCAGCTGAGATCAAGAGTCAGATGCTTACTGAACCACCCAGGCGCCCCTCGATCAGGTTTTAAACTGTGCATTTCACACATACTAAATATGAATGTGGTTCAAGTTGTTTATTGTGTATGCATTTATCTCCCCCGTCTGTAAGGAATATGTTAGCATTATTTTGAGTAGTGTTGTAAGGATTATAAATAATGTATGTAAAGTGAGTTATACAATGTTGATTCTGGGTAGATGGTATGTATGTATGTATTTATTTATCTGATGGTGGTAGGTTATAAAGTCCAGGAATAATTTTGGGAAATACTACCAATCCATGAATTGGATTTCAGCCAAAGAAATACAGCTCTTCTCAGCATGTAAAATCAGCTCTTTAATGACCCTACATGGCCAAAACCTGGATTTCACCCCTCAGGTTAACTCTAAACCTGCTTTTATGAGTCAGCAGCAACCCCTTCATAATTATAGCATTATCCACCCCACTATAAAAATCCATTAGTGCATCTGCCTTGTTTTTTTGAGGGATTAGTAGAGCAATATTGTGATTCTCATTGTAAAAGCTGAAAATGATCTTCACAGTAAAAATTACATGATGAAATTAAAAGTAATTGATTTGTCTATAATTTATAACACATAATTTATAATCACTTAAATGCATATGTATTTAAATATATTTTTGAAACTATGTATGTTTACTAATGGTTACCTAAGTGATTCTAATATTTATGAATCAGGATCTAAACAAAAGATGTATTTTTTTTTAGTTTCTTTTTTTAATTGTAATTTTATTTTATTTTATTATGTTACATTAGTCACCATACATCATTAGTTTTCTTTCTTTCTTTCCTTTCTTTCTTTCTTTCTTTCTCTTTCTTTCTTTCTTTCTTTCTTTCTTTCTTTCTTTCTTTCTTTCTTTCTTTCTTTCTTTTATTATGTTATGTTAATCATCATACATTACATCATTAGTTTTTGATGTAGTGATCCACAATTCATTGAAGATATATTTTAGATTCTTTTATGTGAAGATATACCTTCAATAGCTAAATCTTGGCAAGCATTTACAATAAGATTCTTTTGATGATATTTAAACTTTAAAGCAACTAATTTATTCTGGTATACGTTCTTTGGTCCTTATAGGGATTGGTCTCTCTATCCCCATGGCAGCAGCTGTTCTGTTCTGGGTCTTTGTAATTTCTTAAAGAAATTAAAATTAAAAGAATTTTAATATTGTTCATCAGAATTTCAACATATATAGGCAAGGCATGCATTCTCCAGATCATCATTGCTCCAGTAACCTCCATTTCTTTACCCATTGATGGTATCTGCTTAGTCCAAAAAGATCTTATTTTGCCATGTTTTACCTACACTGTCAGCAGAGTATTCTTTCTGTTCTCAAATTTGATCAAAATAATCTGCTTCTCAGGAATTCTCACTGGCTCCCTTTTGGCCTCCTGTACACTTTCACATGTCACTCAGAATCCTTTAATCACCTTTAAACTTTGTTTCCACAGGAAGGAAAAGAACTAACTTGAGGTCCTAGTATTTTACAGACATTGTGCTATGCACTTTGCATGAATATACTTTTTTAGTCCTCATAACAATCCTATATTTTAAAAATAAAGAAACAGAGCTTAAGAGAGATTAAGTAACTTTGTCCAAGGACAGAAGCTATAAGTGGCAAAGCTAGAATTATTTAAACCAATGTCTACCTCACTTCAAATCTTTTGCTTTTTCCTCTATCCCAGGGGAAGAGCAGTTGGACAGGGATCCCTGAAACATCAAGAATGTATGTGTGTAGGAGTAGAATGAAATGAATCTAAGTGGTAATTTGGAATAATCATGTTGCATAGCTATCATGTTGACTTTAACAAATTAATGAAGTATGACAATAGCCAATGAATAGCATGTTAGAAAAACACTGTTATAAATGTATATTAGGAATGATAGAAAATGATATATGGGACCAGTAATTTAGGGAGGAAAAAAAACACTAAAAGCACAAGAGAACAGGGAAACACATCTTATCTTGAGCTTGAAAAAGAACCATTGAGAAAGAATACTTGGGAAGGCACTTTTAGCCAACACAAATGGCTCTCTGAAGGCAGCCTGAGTCTGTAAAGGGATTTCGAACTAAAGATGCTGACAACATAGAATGTAGTTCAAGATAACAGCCTCCATTAACTTGATATGCTCTTTAATTTAAGTACAAGTAACTAAGAATGAACCTTCTGAGAACAGAAAAGTATAAAATGTTAGCACGCCTATTCTCATGGTTATCTGTCATTTAAAAACATTTCTTTTTTTAACTTGGGATTTTCTTCTCAGATCATTTTTTTATGCCAGCGGACTATTATTTATAATAAGGTTTTTTTAATGACTTTTTTGAGTCATATAGCTATATAGCTTGTCATTGTTGCTATGTAAAATATAGATGTAAAGCAGAGGAATTAATGGTTATTCTTATTTTCTTTTAACAGCCATGTAATGAGCACCACCAGTTTTATGCTGGGCTAACTCTGTGAGACCCATAAACATGAATAATGAAGCAGCCAGTGATCACAGGGGCTAACAATCCAGCAGGGCAGGCAAGCACAAATGCATACGATATCCACACTTGTTACAAAATACAACATGAGTGATGTTGAGAATTGCAGGGCTGAGGGAGGGAAAGATCAATTTGATTTTTGAATATCAAGGAAGACTTCACAAGGTCAGTAGATAAGACAGTGTACACAAGTAAGGTGGAAGACCAAAATTCAAGCTATTCTCTTGCTTCCTATTTGATGTTTAAATCTCCATTAGCTCACTTGACCTTTCTTATTTGTAATAGAACATTTAAAACTTTTGCCTTAAGGACAAATTGCATATATCTAAGCAAAAAGGCAAAAAAAAAAGGTTTTAGAAGAAATCATAGGAGAAAATCTTTATGATCTTGGAATAGGAAAAGCTTTGTTAAATAGTACCTGAAGAGATTTAGAATGCCTTAATCTTTTCCTTTGTCTTTATTAACCAGCAAGAGGGTGAAAGACAAAACAGATAGATAAGATGTGAAGATATTTGTGATACTATGTGTGGAAAATGACTGATATCTGAAATATATTAAAAAAAATCTCAGAATTGAATAAGGATAATAATACACTGACAAATAGGTGAAAGACTTAACCGGTCACATCACAAGACAGGATGCCCATATGCCCCATAAACATATGAAAAGTGTTTACCTTCATTGATTATTGGAGAAATGCAAAATAAAATCATAATATCATTTCACCAGAGGAGCTGAAATGAAAAACGAAAATTCCAAATGTTGAGGAGGATGTGGAGGAACTAGAACTCTCATGTACTTATTCTTAGTAAAAATATAAACTGGTAAAACCACTTGGGGAGCTGTTTGACAGTTTCTAATAAAGTGAGGTATAAGCTTACCCTGTGACTCAGCAAGTCTTTGCTCTAGGAATATACCTGTATTAGCTTTCTGTTGCTGCTATAACAAATTACTATAAATTTAGTGGCTTAAAACAACACGAATTTATTATCTTACAGTTTTTAGATCAAAAATCCAAAAAGGTCTCCTTGGGCAAAAATAAAGGTATCTTATATTCCTTTCTGTACACTAGGTTAGAATCCTTTCCCATGCCACTCACAGCTTCTAGAAGTATCCTACATTCTTTAGCTCATTTCCCCTTCCTTCACCTTTAAAGCTAGCAGGGTTGGATTCTTTTACCCTTTTCCCCTCATCACATCTCTCTCTGCCTGTCTATCTCTTTCTGTATCTGTCACTTTCTCTCTATCTTTCTCTCCTTTTCTGTGTGTCTTTCTCTATCTGTCTCTGTCTCTCCCTCACCATAGCCAGGAAAGGTTCTCTGCTTTTAAGGACCCATGTGATTACATTGGGCCCACTGGAATAACCAACCAAGGACAATTACCCCATCTCAAAGTCCTTAACTTAACCACATCTGCTAAAACCATTAGTCATGTAACATATTAACAGATTTGGGGGATTAGAAAGTGGTTATAAAATTTTAAAAACAGGCAAAATTAATCAATATATTAGAAACCATGATAGGTGGTATTGTTGGGGAGGATGTGATTTATGATTAGAATAAGACATGGGTGGGGTAACTTTCTGGGATGATAATAGAACGGTTCCATTTCTTTTTTTTTTTAATTTATTTATTTTAGAGAGATAGAGAGAGTGAGAGAGCGTGAATGAACAGGGGGAGGGACAGAGGGAGAAGGAAAGAGAGAATCTCAAGCAGAATCTGCACAAGTATGGAGTCCAAGGCAGGGCTCCATCCCATGACCCCGAGATCATGACCTGAGCCAAAATCATAAGTTGAACGCTTAACTGACTGAGCCACCCAGGTGCCCCAGAACTGTTGTATTTCTTAACCTTAACTTTTAGTTTGTGAACTTGTGAATATTATACTTAAATATTATATTAAAAATATGTTGTACTAACTTCACAGAACCGAAGATAAAATATAACAATATTGGGAATTCTCTTTATTGGAATTATTTAACAGATGTTTCACTAAATTTTTTTCTGTTTTCACATAGCCAATAAGAGAAATATTATCACCACTTAACAAATGATGGGGCTAAGAACCAGAGGTGTTAAGTGTCATAACTAATAAAGATCAGCACCTTGACTCAAACCAGTGCTTATACATCAAAACCCGTGAGTTGCCTTCCATGATATTGGGATCAGGAGCATTTTATCAGATCTGCAGAATCCTGCAGATCAGGAGCAGGAATGTGGACATTCAAAAGTAAGCACCACAGAGTCTGGACATATTAAATGAAAATAAAAATGCTAAGAAATTCTAAATCATAAAGCGGTTAGATACAGAGACTAGGGAAAGAAATAAGGCTTTGAGTTTATCTGTCTCTTTTAAGAACTGTGCCTCCATTCTCCAGATTTGAATAGCCCTACCTCTAGTCACATAAGTCATGTACCATTGCAGACCATAAGTTCCTTATCCAGTTCTCACCTGGTAAAGAAATATTTGAACCATGTTTCTCTTCCATTTTCTAATAGTGGAATTTTTGGAAGGTAGTAATTACTTTCTGAACCAGGAACCCATGATCTGCATGGTACCACATGGGCCTCTCTTTAAGGTTCCTACACATGTTTTACCCCCAGAGCTATGTGGTGATAAGAGAGAACTAGAGCGAGAACAAGAGACAGAGAAAAAGAGTGCAAGAGTAAGCGAGCACATGCAGTTGAAGTGCTCTTTATAACCAGTCCTGAACGTGACATACCATCCCTTCTGCCCTTTTCTCTTGACCACACAGATCAACTCTAGTATGTTGTAGGAAGGGATTCTGCAAAAGTGTGTATACCAAGAGGGCAGGATCATTGGAGACCCCCTTAGGGGCCCATTCATCGTTAGTATGGATATAATATTTACAAGAAATTGTAGCTTATAACAAATATTTAAGTAATGTAAAGCATTAGCAAGCGCTGTTGGACAGTACTAAAAAATATAGCATTTGGATCTCCTAGATCCAAATGTACTACAACAAGATCCAACAGTACTACAAAGAATTGTGTGGTAAAGAAGTCAACATGATGACATAATTTGCTTCCCAAACTGACTCTTTTCTTGGAACACAACTCATAGGATTTATATAAAATAGGTCATGCATGTAAAGTTATTAATATTTATTTTGTTGCCAGGAATCATCCATCATTAACAGCAGACAGAACCACACTCATAACACAGCAACAGCTTTTTTCCTTTGTACTCCTGTCCTGTCCCAAACCTGTTGACCTTGACCTTACCTCTGAGTGTCAGCATTTCCTACTCTTGCTTTTAACCTTACCTTAAAGGATTCCTTCAAACCTGTAGTGTTATTATGTTGCTTGTTATGTTTTAATTCTCACAGGAGACTGACAAAGATTTTTACTACTTTTCCTACTATCTTGACATGATTTTTTTTAGGGATCCAGAAAAAAATTGTATTAATTTACTGAGAAATACTGAGAAGGAATTCCTTCATAGAAACACTGTTGTCCAATGGGTTTTGAGTCAAGTCCAAATACAGGACAGCCTGTTAAATTTGAATTTCAAATAAAAACAATTTGAGTATAAGTATATACCATGCAATATTTGGAACATGGTAATGCTAAAAAATTATTTATATGAGAATCAAATTTAGCCAGCATCCTGTATTTTTATTTGCTTAATCTGACAACCCTACCAGACCAGCATTATGTGACAGGGTAATTCACCTGGGCAGCAGTTTCTCTCCAAACCTCAGAATCTGCTATGTCCTATTGTTTCAGTGTCTTTATGTCTCAGATTCATCTTTACTTAATTGTTTGTTCATGTATCTTACCCATTGCCCTCTCTCCATTTGGAACAGGGTATTTTCTCTGAATGCCATCTTAACTTGTCTGGGTTTCCAAGTTCTATTTCTTTTTCAGGTTCTTTTAACAAGAGCTGGTTCTTCCTGTGCCTCCAGGCACTCTCTCCAGAATATATTGAATAGGAGAGATTATCCAGAACTATAGCCAAACTCTGCCTCAGTGAAACTGTCCACTATTTCAACTTTTGACTAAATTGAAACTGTCTCCTAGATGACATTATACCTGACTTTATTGCACGAACTGATCACTTGTTCTCTTGGACTTAGAATGAGGCATCTAAACTCCTTCCTGGGTAAGTTCTTTCAGTTTAGAAAGAATGTTTAGAAGGATCCACCATAATGGGCAGGGATCACCTGGTCTCAGCAAGCTTGTTCTTTCCCCCTTGCTCAGCCATGAACTTGTGTCTGCTTTTGTTATATCAAAAGGACAAGGATGAGATGACTGTATGGGATATGGTGGTGTGGCTCATTCGAAGTAAAAGTGAAAGAGTTTGGATTTTTTTTCCAGTTTATAATTCTAGATATTTTCCAGTCAAAGGTCAAACTTTGTGATGGTTAATTCCCTGATTATGCTGAATCTAAAAGATCAGCCTGAGTACTTTGAGTTTAGGGAAGAAAACTAGCATGCTTCTCACCACAGCTGTCCTAATATATGCAGTCAAGAGGAGGAAGAAACATCCCCATCTCACGGACAAGGCCAGAGTTCAGTGTGATCCCAAACACTTTTTCAAAGGAAAAATGCTTAGGCAAGAGTGGCTTGCAGTAGTACAGCCTGGTGATGGGTATTAAAGAGGGCACGTTCTGCATGGAGCATTGGGTGTTACACGCAAACAATGAATCATGGAACACTACATCAAAAACTAATGATGTAATGTATGGTGATTGACATAACATAATAAAAAAAAAGAAAAGAAAACAGGAAAAAAAAAAGTACAGGTTCCAGTTTGGGAAGGGCAGGCAGAGAAATAGAGAGCAAGACCTGCTAGGAATAGAAAAGGGAAACTAACAGCATTTAGATCACTGCACTTCAGTAAGCACAAGACCTCTCTGCAGGACCTTTACATGTCGACAATAAGATATGTGCGTGGGGAGAGAAGGTCCATTTAGGGAGACTGTGTAGCTGGTCAGGATGCAGAGCTCATATTCATTATCTTTCCATTGCTGTTTCTTAGCCCTTATTGGGCCCTGGGCCCAAGGGATGTGTCTGGAACAATATTTCCATACTAACATATATACAAGTGTAGTATCTATGGCCAGATTACGTGGGTCTAGCCTCAGCAATGTCATTCGCTATCTGTGTGGTCTTGGGGAATTTACTTAATTCCTTTGCCTAAATTGCCATCTGATTGATGTTAAGGTTGGATGGATTGCATAGGAAAGTGTCTGGCATATGAGGACTATATACACATTGGCTACTATGAATATTATTATTTAGTGTTACTTGTCAAGAGGAGCTTCTCACAATGTACCCCTGTGCAGTAAGAAAATGGGCAAAGTAGAAGGGCACTAATTCCTCTGGAGTGAAGCAACATTCTAAGAGCTTTGCTTCCAACATATTGAAGCTACATGGCCATCAAGAAAGATCGATAATATCATGGCCATTTGGCAGATAAAAAAAAAAAAACACAACTGAGGCTTAGGGAGGGAAAGCAACTGGATAAAGGTTACACAGCAACAAAGTGATGGGCTCAGAATTTAAATACTACTCTGTCATTTTTTTGAAGGCTTCTGTTCATTTCTCAGGGTTAGAAGAATTTTCAGAAAGTATGCATTTTAACTCTTTCTTGACCTTAAAAAGCAGATGATTATCTTCATTTGTGGAAACTGACCTCAGACATACATCCTTTCTGTCTTTCAGTAGCAGCAGTATGTATCTCTTGGTACTGGTTCTAAAGAAACAGGTTGGTTAAATAAACTATTCAGAAAACCTTGGCAGGAGTAGAAGGCAGGTGGGGAGCATTCAGAAGTTCAGTAACCGCAGTTGCCTCCTTCCTAGCTCTAGGGATTATAAAGGTGTAAAAATGACCTGGGCCATCCCACAGTAGAGCCCACAGCTGTCTTTGTTACTGGCAGCTTTATTTCACAAAAAACATTTGGAATTTCCTGTTTTCATATGGACCCAAGCTTTGCTTTAAACATATATCACATAGATATTCAAGATATTGTTAAATGAAAAGATTTTATCAAACACTGAAATTGGCACTAGAGAGAGCTTTAAGATAGGGGTATAATCCCTAGAAAGAGATTTTTTGTCTCCCATTAACGGAATCACGTTAAATGCCTGAGGCAGGAAGCGATGTGAAGAGTTGTTTAAATTTTCTTTCCTTTTATGAAGACAATTCCAGTGCTTTGTTTTAAATAGGTAATTACATATCCGAAGTCAGAATCCTTACATCTTTGTTCTTCGTTTGATAACTTACAAATGAGATATATTTAGGACAGAAGACGAGACTCTAATAAAGCAGTTAATGAGCTCCCCCTCCTCCTACTCCTGGTACTGTTACTACCGCTACCATGGCTGCTACTACTATTAACAATACAGTGTCCCTCAGCTTTACAGAGCTGCTGCTACATGCTGACCTTGTGCTGCGCAGTTTACTTAGCTGATTTATTTAATGACCCAGCAAGAGCTCTACAGGTGAAGAAGTTGAAGTGAATTGATTGTTAGAAGAATCAAGATTATTCTCCTAGTAAAATAGTTAATCTCTTGGCTCTCTGGGAGTTGAATTTTCACTTTACCAAATTATCTGAAAATGACTTTGGGTCATTTGACCCCATTCTGTGCCTCTATCCCCTCCTCTGTTAAATGCAAATAATAGGGTCTGCTGCATTGGAAATGTTGTTAGGATATTGAAGGAGTTATGAAAGAGAAAACACTTTGAACAAAGAACAAACGCTCCCTATTATTACTTAATATGATCTGCCTTAGGTGTCACAAAGCTTTGTGTGACATATTTAAGCACAGGCAATTATCCCACAAAAGCTGGACAAATGAAGCCTGGTTATTGTATGCTAGGTCTGAAAATATTACAGCCAGTGTGTCTAAAGATAAATACTTAAGCAGGGCAGAAATCTTACTATTTCTTGAATGGGAGTGAGGAACTAGGCCAGTGGCAGAAACCTGCAGTAGCTGGGGTGAAGGCTCTAGAAGGGTGCCTCCTCATTGGAGGGCAGCTTGAATACTTGAATGACTGATGTGCTACGTGATGCCAAAGCCATCACTAATGAGGATGTTTCTGACACTACCCACACGTTTGCATTTAATAAGTGCTGTGTCTTTTACCTAGAGGATTTTACTTGTTGTTTGCATATCTGATCAAAGCAGAAAACTTTACAAAATAATATTTAACCTTATTGAAATAAAGAATTATATAGAAGAGTGCATATTTTTGTAAGAGTTCCTTCTTTGGGAGGAGTTTATCTTAGCAATAACTGCATGCATGAACATAAGTATTTTGATTTGTGTTTGTGGATGTGCATACAGTATATAATTTGCATGACGTGTGCTTATGTGTACATTTATCTGTGTGTATGTGTATGTTTGAAAGTATGCCTCACACATTTGTGAATTAGTAGTCTTTTACGTATATGCATTAGTTTCTTGTTAACTGACTGTATTTTCATAACTACATGTTCATGATGCACATTTGCCATTTCAAACATAATTTGTGTTAAATATATTTTCTTAAGCATTTTTACATTCTCATCTTTACAAGAATTATTACAATTTGGTTTCTATATGAGGGAATTGAGGTTTAGGGATTTTAAGTAATTTACCTCAGGTCACATTCCTCTAAGTCCATGTGGAACTAAATCCTATGGCTTTTCATCCATGCTCTATCTAATTCACCTCGCTCATACCTTACTGTTTCAATTTAAATTAAAAAAAAATTAAACCTCTCTCTCTCTCACTTTCCATCTCTTAATTAGTCAAGTAATCAGGTTTTCCTATAGGATGATAGACATTCTTATCACATTCTTGTTACATATATACATATGTATATATATGTAAATGTGTATATAAAACCATACAAAATTTATCATACTTTGATTTCAAGCAAAGCTCAAATAACTAATTTAGATTTAGATAAATTCAATACACTTATCAAGCACCTGTAGTATACCATGTAGTCTGATGGGATATGCTCTTATGGGTAAGAATCTCACTATTTTATAGTTAAGATGATTGTGATAGTAGAGCTATATTCAATATAATAGAGCAGGGAATGGCTCTTTTATGACTTTTGTCATGATGGTTTTAAGGGACTGGATTCATCTGACACACTTCATCACAGAAGAATGACATCCCCCTCCCTTTTTAATATAAGGTCCATGGATAAGATAATTTAGATTAGACATCATAAAACCTATCATTTTGCCCCTCAGATAACATACTGTGTATAACTCCAAAGGTGCTTATTATATGGTTCTGAATGAGTGTTTATTATCTAACATTTTAAAATACCAAAACTCTGCTATCTCCTATATTAATGTTGAGCTAATAGACTCATTTTAGAGTGTGTAATTTACGTTCTTTATTCTACAGAAAAGTCAACTGATAACAAGCAATGTGAAATTAATTTACCAAAGTCACAAACTGAAAGAGACATCAAAGTATAGTAAATATATGAAAATGCCATCCCATTGTCAATGAAGAGCTTATAATGAAATTATTATTATCAACACTATAATGGAATTTGATTCAATAAAGTTTAACTGAACATCATTAGTATCTTCATTATTAATTTTAATCAATTAATGAAAGGCATATATAATAATCACCTATTGCCAAAACTACTTGTCTACTTCTTTTATATGTCACCTGTTGAGTATTTGCATTTGTTTTTGGTGAAATTTAGATCTAAGAATGTTAGCGTCAAAGAATGGAATGATTGACCTGACATTTGTTGTATGTTCAGCCACTGTTTTAGGTAGAGAGTGCTGAATGAAAGATACCAATGGCAAAACATAATGTGAGGCTAATGAACAGCAACATTATTTACTAGAGTCATAGCTCTAGAATTTTTCTTTAGTGACTAGATTTAAACTTATAATACTTCTATATTTAATGGTCTGCCAATGTTTACATATATAACATCATATGCCTTAGATATTGACAGTCTTTATTCCTGATTTGAAGTAGCGTTTAGAGTCTAAAGAATTGTGAAACTCAATTAAAAACTTTCTTTTTTTTGGTATATTTTAATTGTGAGAATAAAATATTAGGTATTGCAATCCACAGCATAAATTACCTTCTATCAGCTTACTCTTCTTATCAATTGCAATAATGCTCTGAATTTCTGAGTGTTTTAAAACAGTGATTGAAGAATTGAAGTAGATTTCACAGTAATTACTCTCTCAATAGAATGATGGATATGTAGATTAAATATAAATTATTAATATATATAATCCAAGCATTATTGAGTCATTTGAAGTGCACAGATAATTACAATTGACTACATCCACACATTTTGTTATAAAAAAATTAAATATATGAGTTCTAGTGCTTTTTTGCCAACAGTAGAATTGTATATCTACAGCAATCAGCAGGAATGTACAGTGTTTGGTAATTTTTCCTAATAAGTTAAATTCATAAAAATTCTCTCTTTGAAGGTTGCCAGAGTATAGGCATCTGCTTATTTTAGGGGAAATTTAATGCTAAAATCAACTGAAGTAAAGAACAGCTGATTCTGTGTTCTTTTTTTTTTATGTTATGTTAATCACCATACATTACATCATTAGTTTTTGATGTAGTGTTCCATGATTCATTATTTGCGTATAACACCCAGTGCTCCACTCAGTATGTGCCCTCTTTAATACCCATCACCAGGCTAACCCAACCCCCCACCCCCTTCCCCTCTAGAACCCTCAGTTTGTTTCTCAGAGTCCATAGTCTCTCATGGTTCATCAATTAAAAACTTTCTAACGATAAAAAATAACAAAACTCTAGTTAAGAGGCCATATATGTTGGAAGGATAAGTAGCTTTAATACAAAAGACTGATAAGGGATCTTGGAAAGTTTACAATGTAATTAATCAATCATCTGCTTGTAGAAGCACCTCTAAGCACTATATAACAACACAGTGTAACAACTCTGAATAACTTCCTGCACTCAATTAAGAAAGTCCTTACTACTTTAAATTTGCATACCATAAAATAACACCATGGTTCTAGAGTGGCCCTCTTTGGTTTTATTGCTAGTACCTATCAGTCAGTAAGTGCAAGTTTGTCCCCGTATCTTTGCCACTGAGTATTGTAAAACAATTGAAAGTAATTTAAATGCTGTATAAAGTCTTTAAGGAATTAAATATTTTTCAAAAGACAAATGGGAAAGTATTCAGAAAAGAATTTGGATCTGGAAATGAGGTGGGGAATAGGAAAGCTTAGATTGTTTGAAAATACAGAAGAGTTGCTGAGCTGACTTCACAGAAAAGAATGGAAAGAGGCATAAGTTGAAAGCAAGACCTATCAGGTGGTTTTTCAGAAGCGGTTTTGTTTCCAGTACAGTTCCTTACACATAGGTGTTCATCCCTAGTAGTTCTCTTCTTCCCCCTTTCCTATAAATGTGAACATGGTAGGACTTAATTAGTATCTATTAAATAAATGCACAAAGCACAATAGCTTTCTATCACTAAATGTATTTATATAGTAATGGGGGAATTGACATAAATTATATCCCGATCCTGTTGGCAGTGACTTCTCTTCTATTCGGATGCTAGAAAACAGTGACCTTGCCCCTCCATGTATCTTTAACAGAAGCTGACTGGTGCTGTCTTAACCATCTTTCCCATCAAGTGAAAGTATCCATCAGACTAGAACATTTGGTCATATGCAGAATTGTCATTCAGGTTCACATGAGTGCTCTTGTGCTTAAGAAACCTATAAACATACATGCGTGCACACACACACCTCATAGTACGCAACTGTAGGTACAGGACAGAGTACCCACAGTAAAAGTTGTTAGAGAGGGAAAAAGGTGGAAACCATGGCAGTCACTGGTCCACACCATTGATGGAATCTTATTGACATACTGTGAAAAACTCTGTAGTTAAAAAGTCCTTTAAATGGAAACTGGATCTGCTCTCTGAGATAATTCCCTTCTCTTTGTTTTGCACAGCCCCTGGTTCTAAATTCTGGAGAGTTTTTTCTTGTTCAGTATCCTCATTGGAGATCTGAAGTGGGTTTTGCAGAGTATACTCTCTGGGCTGCTTCTTGTCAGTGAGGATTAAGAGGTCTGAGGACTGTTTACCAGTCATGGGCTTTTGTGACAATATGAATTCCCTTGAAAATTTTGAGGGTTTTAATCCATTTGCTCCTGTAACTATCATGTTTACATACAATCAATCAACACAACCAAATTTCTTTCCTAAATATAGAACTCAGATCTGCATATTTCTTTGCTGCTTCCTCAACTCTGTGTACGCCCTTCTCTGATTCTCTCTCTCCCTGTCTCCCCCTCTCTTCTTTCTGTTTTATTCTTAATCTGGTTTTTGCCCAAGGGCTTAATCCCTGTGTTCAATTTAGAATTGTTAATAGATTTCCATTCCTTAAAGTATTTGTCCTACCATTTCCTACTATTTTAAATCCAGAAACAACGAACTTTTCCAACTCTGCAAGTCCCAAAATTTTCTAGATTCTCTCTTTCCTTCCATTTGTGCTCTCAAAGCAAATAATTCTTGGCAGAGCTCATCCTTTTTGTTTAATGTCTTGCTTAACATGGGAAGTAACAGCTAATACACACTAATATTTTGTCTTTTTCCACCTTTCTCCCCTTAAACTGTAGACTTCTAGGCACTTGGTCTGCCTTTCAAGTTATTAACAAGCAAGAGCTTTACCAACTATTTTACCACTGAATTAAATGGATGTCTGTTTTGCCAGACTCTAGTTCATATTTCCTTGTCACCTTCCAATAGCACATAGTTTACATTTTTGTTATCACAGCAACACCTCACTTCAAAGTACTAATTCTTGGGGCGCCTGAGTGGCTCAGTCGTTAAGCGTCTGCCTTCAGCTCAGGTCATGGTCCCAGGGTCCTGGGATTGAGCCCCGCATCGGGCTCCCTGCTCTGCGGGAAGCCTGCTTCTCCCTCTCCCACTCCCCCTGCTTGTGTTCCCTCTCTCGCTGTCTCTCTGTCTCTGTTAAGTAAATAAAAATCTATTAAAAAAAAACCAACAACAAAGTACTAATTCTTATATTATTTAGCATAGGATATTCTGCAATAATAAGTAGACCCAAAATTTATAATGGTTCAAACAATAGCCTGAGGTGGATGTTTCTGATCTGTAAGCAGTTGTCTTCTTTGCAAAGACCTGTTTTTTTCTGGCTTCACTATCTTCTATGGTCTTGTTACCGTTACACCCAGCCAGCAGGGGAAGTAGCATGGAGGCATGTAGGAAGCATGCACACCTCTTGAAAAGCTTGGCCTCAGAATGATACGTAATACTTCTGTTTATATCAGACACACGGTCACACCACACTGCAAAAGAAGCTATGAAATGTAATCTACCTGTTTGTTAGGAAAAAGAAAAAATAAATGTTTGTGAACATATATGCCCGCCATTTAGGTCCCTTTGATAGTTTTTCCGTTATTAAGATAGCCCGGCCACTAAAAATGAAATTATTTTATGTATTAAACTTCTTTTTTTTTTCCTCTAGGAAGATCAAGAGGGTGAATGATTGATAGAGAATGGTTATGTGCTCATCCTATTATGGTTTGTTTTTTGTTTTTTTCTTTTGTATTTTACCCTTTGGATAAGTTCTAGGATCCTTTAAGAAAGGACTCAGGGTCTTACATTTTGAATATTTACAGTGTCCTAAGCATAAACATGACAGCATAAGAGTACTAAATAAATCATTGGTTTTCTGTTTATTATTTAATGCTCTATAGGAGGGTTCAGCAATTTTTTTCTATATGGCCAGATAGTAAACAATTTAGGCCTTTCTAGCCACATAGTCTCTGTTACAACTATGAAAATGTGTTTTAGTGTAAAAGCAGCCATAGACAATAAATAAATGAACAAGTGTGGCTGTCTTCTAAAAAACCTTTACTTATAAAAACAGGCAGCAGCCAGGAGTTTGGACCTTAGAGGTAATTATCACTTTGCTCTCACCAGTTGTTTGATACAGAACAACTTTCTTAGACTCTCTGAGTCTGAATTTCAATGTAAAGTGGAGAAAGTCGTTGCCTATCAGTAGTTTTAAATACGTGATAATGTAATAATTGCCAGTCATGGAGCCTTGAACAGAGGAGCATCTCATTCATTAGACACATATTATCATCACATCCAATCCGTGTCAAATGTTTATAGGTGAGAAAGTTAATTTTAAATGTATTTCTAGTCTTTTAACAGAGTAAGAACATTGGAGGACTGAAACAATTATTTTTCCTTTTATTTCTCACCATGAGTTTGATAATGGATGCTCAATAATTATTTAACTAAGGACTTGAAGACTAGTCTGTCTGTGTTGTCACGTACTAATCACATGAGGACCCATAATATTGCTGTGGAACAGAGATTCTTAACCTTTCCAATTTTATATTCCTCCCATTACTGTATGAAAGAACGAGGATTGCAGCATGATAGAAATAATAGGGCACTTTATTCTGAGAAATACATAGAGATGTTTATAGACATTGTGGTGTTTCATTTATCATTGATGGTAAATTTTAAGGACAGGATTACTGCTTTTGTTTTGATGGAAACCAGTTTTATAGCTCTGGCTTTAAAACAAACGATTCTGTTCAGTTTTGAAATGTATATAGTTTTGTAATGATATAGATGAGAAAGAAAGATTGCCATGGTAATTGTAAAACCCAAAGATAATAATAATTTTTAAATTGGAGTCATATTGTCAGGTGGGGTTGGCAGGAGAAATCTGCAGTACTGGTTAAAGGATATAACAAGTGAGGGATGGTGGATTCTTAGGAATTGTTTTTGAAAAACCTATAGCCCACTGAGACATTTTCTTATTCCTCCAGGGTTATGCTTATGGTTAATCACAAATCTATAGAGAACCTGGGAGGAAAAAAAAATCCATATTCCTTCCTAGATTTGAAATTCATACAATGACTCTATATGAGTACTGTGTGAATGGAATTTTTAACTTGAAGTAAAAAATACTCCCCTTTAATGTGTGAAAAAAAAATGATTCTTACAGTTAATTTTTTCTTCCACATGTCATTTAATCAGTATTTGAAGTACCACCATATGCCAAAAACAGTGGTGGGTAATTAGGGCATCAAATGAATGAGATAATTTCTATATTTGAGATACTAATATACTAGTGGAACAAACAAGTAAGCAGGCAAATTTAATACAATGCTACCAGCTATAGGGGTGGAGACAAGCTACTATTAGGAAAAGAGGAAACAATAAATTCAAATTAGGGATTCATAGATTGATGTGTGAAGTGAGTCTCAAAGAATGAAGATATCTTCCTACCAAAAATTAAGATGGGAAGGGAATTCAGAGAAGGGAATTCCAGGAAGACTTATAAAACAAAACCCACTGATATTGTTTCTAAGTACTGCTTTACCTTTCCTTGAGTTTGCACATGTTTTTTCTTTGTAAATACCTTCGTTACCTCTTAGCTATCTGGTAAAAATCATTATTCTTCAAAAGTCAGTTGAAATGTCTTCTATTTGTGAAGGTTTCCCTGTCGTTCATAAGCACATTGAATCACCCTTCCCTTTGTTCAACAAATGTTAGGCTCCTGCTGTAACTTAACATCACTCTGGCAAATATTTTTCAATTGCTTTTTTTCCTCATTAAACTAGAGGCATCTTATGGACAAGCACAACTATTCACAAACAATTGATCATCAAATCTTTGTTAGTTAGATAAATAAACAAATATTTTCTTATTCTGTTTTGAATGATAGTCTTTTACCTCCAACTAGATCATTGGCTTCTTAATGGTAGTCATAATGTCTAATTATCTAATGTCTAGTTTTTGCATCATCTAAGGAATCTAACACATTGTTCTGTAGGTCAACGCATATCTGTTATAAATATTAAATGGATCACTTCTTGATTTGACTATTTTCATTATATAGAGTCACATGTCAATAAAGTGACACTATTATTCCTTTTCTTTCATTACATTATTCAAACCATTGGCTATTTGAAAGAAAGAAATTTAAAACATTACTAAAATAATATTTTAAAAATCCAGTGCATCTTTTTTATATGTTGAAGTGACATTATAGTTAGTCATTTCTTGTAAGCAATTATAACTATATGGCAACCAGAATAGTATTAAATTCTGTCTCACATTTTTTCTTGCTTCTATTCAGAAGTAAAATGCTTTGAAAGTATTTAGGTCCAAACCAATAAAGAAAGTCTTAGAAAAAGATATATGTATATATATCATATCAGAAGAAGTTAGTATTAAAAGTGTAACATCACTTACTTAGACCTCTCATATCTGGGAATTTACAAATATCCCTCTACCTACAGCATTTACAAAACACCCTGTTTATAGGATTCATACAGATCATTTTATTTGAACCTATCAACACTCTTGTGGGTTCAATATCCCAATTATATTATAACCCCAATTTTAGAGATTATAAAAAGGAAAGTTAAGTGATTTGCCCAAGGCCACACAGGTAATAATTGGTGGAATCAGCTTTAGAACCAAGCTCTTCCTAAACATTTCTCATTCTGTGTGAATTATACTATAGTGAACATCTGGAAGAATGGTTTACAAGATTCAAAATAATATCCTGGAATCTTGTTGATTACCTAAAGATATTACCTGGAGAAGGAACATGGTATACTGAGAGAGTAATAGGTTAAAATTCAGAGGGTGAGAATTATGGCCGTAGCACAGACTTTAGT
The DNA here is from genome assembly GCF_009762305.2 of Zalophus californianus. NCBI lineage: Eukaryota > Metazoa > Chordata > Mammalia > Carnivora > Otariidae > Zalophus > Zalophus californianus. The sequence goes on from NC_045605.1 coordinate 50,841,244, forward strand.
GATGCTTTTAACCACGGGGAAGTCACTTGATCTCAGTTTTCACATCTAGAAAACTGATATGGTAGTAGCTTCCCTAAACATACCCCAAATTGCTGTGAAGATCAAAGAACTTATAACATGCAAATCATTGTCTAGTCATAGATTATCATCACAAAGTTACACAGTGATAAATGCAGAAGATAGTACACCCTCCTTTGTCGTTAGATACCTGTTATGCTTTTATATAGTAGCTAGGAGATGCAAGTTCTAACTTTGGCTCTGCTACTACTTGACCTTTTGTCTTTGAAAAATTCCCATAACCTCGGTCTGTTTCCTGATCTGGAATATTAGGATGAACTATATAATCTCAAAAGCCTTTTCTGTGTTGCAGTGTGTGATTCTAAGTGAATCCAACCATACTTTTTGGCGTAGACTGCCTAATCATCAGCAGAATAAATTGCAGAGACAGCTGGCTGGGGTTAGGGGTACAGTCTCTGGCCACAGAAGTGCATAAAACTGAGGAGACCACATAGTCATCAAACAGATGACAGAGCTCTCATTAGCAATGTGCTGAAGCTGGTGACATCCAGGGACAATTGCCGCTGGTATTTTCTCCATGTTAGGATGCCTGTTCAGTTAGTTTTTCTGTGCTAGCTCAGTCTGAAATCATCCTCTGAAAAATCAAGAAAGTGTTCTTTGTTTAATAATGAGTCAGGGCAGTAATTATTAAGTTCACACTTTATAGCATATCTAATATGTGTATGCCAACATGCTATGTAATGGTAAAAATTAAAAAAAAATGAATGGTACTCACCCTTCTGTTTTGGAAGGAGTATGCACTTTGATACCAAAGAGCTTTGACTTTGGGGCATGATCTGTTGCTTATTGGCTGTATCTCTTTTATTTGCCATTATGTTCACTAACACCATACCTGACTAAAGTAGATACCTGTTATGTGTTGACCAAATAGATTTTCTTTGGTTATATCATATTTTCTCTAGGTTTCTTTGGAGAAAATGGGAATAATAACACCCAATTTATGGAGTGGTTGTGAGAATTAAATGCAATAAGAACAGAAAGACCTTTGTATGGTAGTTACTCAGTAAATATCCCCATTTCTTACACAAACTCTCCTACCTTTCCTTACATTCTAGTGTGGGGAAGTATTGAAGACATTTGCCAACACGGGTTTGAAAGTAAAATAGTGTATATAACAAATAAACCATATCAGCAAAAGGAGCAGTTAATTCAGATTGAGAGATGAACATGATAAAAAACAAAAAAATGCAAGTAACTGAAAGCCATTGATGTAACCACTTTGGTCAGAGAGACATGTGAATAGGCCAAATATGGTGCAAGTCCCACATCCCCCTGTTCTCACTGCCCATCACAATGATGAGCTGTATCAAAACTGGTAAGCATGAACACACTTGTGGGATTGCTCAAAATTGAAGACAACTCTAGATTAGAATTACAGAGAATGTGTTGGAGAAGTATCCATAGAGACTGAACAGCAGAGTTTTTTGTTTGTTATTTTGTTTTGTTTTGTTTTGTTTTAAGAAAAATGGCATTATCTAAGAAGGAAAGCTTATAGGTGAAAGTCAGAGAGACCCAAGTTCAAGTTAAACCTCTGGTACTTGTATGTTGTGAGAACAGGAACAAGTAATTTAATCTCTATAGGCATCAAATGCTATCATCTAAAAAAAATGGAGATAAAAATACTGATTTTGCAGAGTGACTGTGAGGATTAAGTGAAGTTTTGTGCTCAGCACATTGCAGGAACAAACTACTGCCACAGTGTCCAAAATTTAGTAGATACTCAATATGTATTTACTAGTAACTCAAGAGTCACTGAATTAATGATTAATTGGGATATTATCACTTTAGAAGGAATATATGTTGATTTAATATGAACTTACCTATAACAATAATGGGTACTCAAAAATATTTCCTTCCCTTTACTTAGTAGAAGGATTGTTAGAAATGAATTAGAATTTTTAACTATAACCCATATGATTAGGATCAACTGAACTTTTGGAGGCCTGGTTGATTAACTCAGGCAGGAATAATTCAGAAACTATATTACATGTAAACACTCAACATTCAGAGAAAATCTTGGCTTCTCTATTACTGCTTAGAACACTTTATTGCCAAGGTTAGCAGAGCTCACTTCATGAGGATATGACCAATGCAGTGATCAGAGCCTGGCAAGAAGGTCCTTGCTTTTGGGATGTGAAACCCAATGATTGCCATGTTGAAATTCTTAATAATTTGGTCTTTGTTTTTTATAAGTGAATCCTGATGATCTAATGGAATATTCCCTGGAGAACTGGGACTTCGGCTCATAAATGATACTGCCTCCCACCCCCTTTCCACATTCTTGGAATGGGCTTCTCTGTTGCTTGCTTTCTGCTCCCTGGCACCCAAGGCTCCCAGCCTGGCTTCCTTTTCTTTCCCCTGCCCTACAACTGCTGACCCTCCACCCAGGGTGGCAATGGGAGGCCCATGTTCTTCCATTGCAATGCTACTGCCACCACCTGATTTGGACACATGTATACAAAGATTTAGAGTCAGGCACACACCTTGAATTTTCTTGGGCTGGGCAAGGTGGCAGCCACCCCTGAACTTGCTGGCAGTGCCATTGCACATTCAACAGGATCTCATACCCATTCACCTAATCTGGATACTGAGCACATCCTGAAACAGAAGAGAGGTTTCAGTGTCTGAACAGTCATCTGCCTACCCTGGGTTAAAGTGGTGGGCCTGTGGGAAGGAGAGATAAACTTGCCTACCCTCAAGTAGGGCCCTGCATTCACATTTTGCATTGGGTCTCACAAATTAGGTAGCAGATCCTGAACATGAGGCACACAATATAGCTGAGAGCAAAGCTAGCACATATTCTATAATGTAACTAAGGTTTGTCCCCATGATACACAAACATCTAGACATCTGAGGTTTCTCTGAGTATGGAGCCCCTATTTCTGCCTATGTACTGAACATATTCACTTGTAAGGATCGCTTCCACCCAACCCTGCCCTGACTCGCAGTCTGATTATTTTCCAAGATTGTCATGATCATCTTATTCCCTTTTACAACCTAAGAACTCAGAGTCACATTTGAAAATTCTATGTCTTTCACCTCTTTAGGTGATGTACATCAATTATGGCTCATAGAATTTAGTTTCAAAATATCTCTTTAATCTAGCCATTTCTCTTTGTCCTCACTGTCATCATCTTAATGTATGCTCCCACAACTTGCCTGATCAACTATATCCACTCTTCCCTGCCCTTAGCAACTAGGATGATCTTTTTGCAAAGCAAATCTGATCACATTACCTCCTTTACATTAACCTCTTAAGCTTCTGATTTCTCTTAGGAAAAAAGAGCAAATTCTTAACTTTGCCTGAAAGACCCCACATGATCTATCATCCCCTGTATATCCCTTCAGCTTTGTCACACATCATGCTCCTTGATACTGCCTATGATTTGGCCACATGCTACTTTTTCTAACTCCTCTGAATGTGAATGTGCTCATGCTGGCTTAGTAACTCACCTTCCCAATCTTCTAATCAACTGCAACTTTTCTTCAACTGCAGTTTACTTACCACTTCCTTGGAAGAGCCTGCTCTAATTTTTAGGATTATCATACAATGCAGAGCACAACATGGCATGTTTTGGTAATAACATATTTAATCTTTTTATTCATGCATATGATTCTTTGATTAATATCTGCCTCCACTCACTAGACTATGGCCAGATGTATTGTATCTTCAGGGTTTCTCACAGTGAATGGCACATAATCGCTGCTTAATAAGTATTGATTAATTCATTGAATAATTGAATGTACATTTAGTATGTTTTTCCTTAAAAAAACCTGTAGGGCAAATAATACAGTTCCTACCATGTAGTATGTGGCATGACTAAAAGTCACAGTTTAAGACTGTAAAAATTTGGAGTATTGTTTAATCTTTTTGTATCTTAGAGGTACTTAACCTATAAATCAGTTGGATAATAGTCTGTCGAAGATATCTGTCATTTAATAGGGAATTCTGTTTGGGTGCCTGGCTGGCTCAGATGGTTAAATGTCTACCTTCAGCTCAGGTCATGATCTCAGGGTCTTGAGAATGAACCCACCCCACCTCTAAGGGGTAGGGCTTCCTGCTCAGTGGGGAGTCTGCTTCTCCCTCTCCCTCTGTACCTCCCCACTGCCTGTGTGTGTGTGTGTGTGTGTGTGTGTGTCCGCGCACGCATGTGCACGTGTACACATTTGCAAGCTCTCTCTCAAGTCAATAAATAAAATCTTTGAAAAAATGGGGGAGTCTTTAAGAAACATTATTTTCTTTTGGCTTTGTATTTTCACATCTTTTGTGTGTGTTTGTGTGTGTGTTTTGAAGAGGTATAATAACCGGAGGTTTATTTTGATTTTGTAAAATAATTTGTTCATTTTTCAGTTGTTCTTTTTCTTTACTTACTAGGTATTTTACATGTCCATGCCTCTGAATATTTTGTTAGGGTATAAACTGTTCACTTTAGTAAGGATAGAGATGGGTGCACACTTGTGTGTGCATGTATGTGAATGTATGTGAGCTGAATATTTTATTCTACTGTTTTTATTTGTATGTCTGTTTTGGTAAGATAAATCTTTCCTAGAAAACAGTTTGGTTTCCACACTAACACACTTCTGCACTTCCATTTCGCAACCTGCCCTCCTAGCAGCCTTGGGTAGTCAGTCCTTCGTGTTATAACTACATTGAACACTCAGACCCCAACCCAGTGTCTATTTGATTGTCCGTTGCAGAGCAGCCAGGCTATTGGCTTTGTCTGCATTTTCAATCTCTTGAACTTTGTGATCAAATTCAGTTGTCTGGTTTATTTGTCTGTCTTCTTCATAAGGTTGCATGCATTTTGAAGGTAAGAACAGTTTCTCTTTAAAGTTCTATTCCTAGAGTGCCTGGGTGGCTCAGTCAGTTAAGTGTCTGTCCACTCAGGTCATGGTCAGGGAGTCCTGGGATCGAGCCCTGCATTGGGCTTCCTGCTGAGCTGGGAGTCTGCTTCTCCCTCTGCCCCTCACCCCACTTGTTTCCCCCACTCCTTGCACTTGAGCACTCTCTCAAATAAATAAATAAAATCTTGGGGCTCCTGGGCGGCTCAGTCAGGTAAGCATCTACCTTCAGCTCAGGTCATGATCCCAGGATCCTGAGACTGAGCCCCACATCGGGCTCCTTGCTCAATGGGGAACCTGCTTCTCCTTTTCTCTCTGCCTGCCGTCCTCTGGCTTGTGCACTCTTTCTCTGACAAATAAATTAAATAAATAAATAAATAAAATCTTAAAAAAAAAATAAAGTTCTATTCCCTAGATCCTAACCTGTAGAGTTCTCACAGATTTGCTGGATTAAATTGACCTTGTAACTACCTAGGATATGATCACTTAGGACTCCCCACCACCTTATCTTAGCATTGCCCTACCTGCCTAAGCATACTCCAGGACACTTTAGGGAGAAGATTCAGCCTGCCAGATGTCCATTTCTCTACTATACTTGGTCCAGATTTAAGACATTTATAAAACAGGGCATTTCAAGAACTTGGCAGTGATTAGGACCTTTTCATACTTCTTCAGTGGTGTTCACAAATGGAATTCAGAGTTTTGGAGGCAGACTGCTCAAAGTGAATGCTTGGCAATGCCATCTATTATCTCCATGTGTCTGAACTAGTCAATTATCTTTTTTTTTAATCTTTAATTCTCCATCAATAAAGTAGGCTTGGTGTTAATGATTTTTGCATGGTGGTTGTTAGGACCAAGTGAAATATTATAAATGAAACCACTTTATAAAGAATTAGACACCTTGTGATTCTTGTTATCATTTATTTTCACTTACCAATTTATGAGCTGTTTTATTTCTAAAGACTAGACTGCAAATATGACTCTTTGCAATATGATTAACACATACCTATTTGGAAAGGAAATTACTTAATAATTCTGTAGATGCAATTTCTGTAGGAGGTTACCAAGGAGAATTCTGAGTCTATGGTTTTAAAATACTGAGTCTAAAATATGGCTACATATTCACTATATGATGATGGTGATAATAGCAAATTCTATGTGCTTCTCATGTTAAATTTTAAAAGATAACACTGCTTCATTTGCTGCTCAAAGCAGCATGACTTTGAGGTATAATCCCATTGCATAGTTGAGGACACTGAGAAATTAATGAAGGCACTGAAAATTTCAGTTTTTCTTCCCCCCCTTTAGGCCAACAAAACCAGCCAAGAACTTGTGATGGCATTACTCGTTGCATACAATTGGGAGATAAGATAGCTCTTTCAAGTTTCATGAAGTGAAAGTTACTCAGTTTTTATAATGCTTTCATAAGGATATTATATTTACTTAACAGATTATCCTTATTAATTGTGTTCCAGGAAGCATGTTATTTTTTGTCAATGGATTTAAAATGCATACAATCGTTAGTACTACTTTGTTCTTA